>NC_080380.1:46118916-46387900 GCF_014773155.1 Arachis stenosperma
CATTCTTATGTGAGTTAGTTGATTCGTGTCCAATAGTGCATCATTTATATATCCTCTCATTATCTTTACAAAAGTTTTTAGTTAAAGATTTATCCTTGAGAAATTACTAATAATTGAGTTGTCTTTCCTTATGACTTTTGTATTCTTTTGGATCAATTGAAAGCTTGTTTGATGACTCATGCCTAGTGAATCTTGTTTGAACTACTTTGGTTTAAGATCCTTTTTTTGTCTGGCTTGACTCCTTTTCAAGTACATCCTAATTCCTTGAATATCCTTTTGAAATGGTGATTTCAACTATACTTTGGAGTCTTTTTGAATTTTTAAAGAAGTTTTGAATTCTCTTTGAAGAAATTCTAACTGAATCTATTCCCTGTTACTTGATTGAGAGTGAAACCATTATTCGATTTTGACGAAATTGTTCTTAAAGTTGGCATGCGCTATTTTAAATGAGGTTTTGAAAAGTTTCCTTGTTTAGTGGAAACCGGTTCGTTTGTAACGCACCACTTATTTCCTTTACCAAATTGTAAGCAAATTTTTACTTCGGAATTTCCTTTCTAAAAAAAAAAATTTAACTCATCTTTTGTCCTTGCTATAAATGTCATACACGCTTGTTTGAATGTGGACTTTGGAAAATTTTGAACAAGCATTTGATTTTTCTTCCGAGTCTTCTGAACTACTTTTGGCTGAGTTTGTGCACCTGACTATCTTTCTAAAATACTTGAGGAAATATTTTGGCTCTAACCAAACTTGTGTGCATTTTGTTTTAAAACTCTACATAATCTACTTCAACGTGAATTGATTTAGAGCAAAGCCACATTTATGCTTTTGTTACTCTCTTGAAGAATGTTTATTACTGATTTTCTTCTAAACTGCGAAGTGATTTTTCTGCAAGTTTTCGATTCTTTTATGAACAATGTATTTGGAAGTATTTTTTTTTATCATGCTCTTAAGTTCTGTGAGCTTTGCCTTGGGTTTGAGATATTCTCTTCTGTAAACTCATACTTCTTCGACTCAGCTTGAATTTGTTTCAAACCAATGCGCTGATTCTCCTTCTTATTGATCCTATTGGATTTCCTTGATCCAAGGGTTATCTTGAAGCTGTCAATTGAATTGAGTCTAGCAAACTTCATTGCTTGAGTGTCCTTGTTTATTTGGAATTGGATACATTCTCTCAAATCTTTGAGTACTATCCTTGACATTTGACTCTCCTTTTTAAATCTTGTATCCTTCTGAGTAGACTCGAGAATTGTTTTGATATCACGTGCGACTTGCAGACGTAGTAACGCGATACGTTAGTTCTTTAAGACGTGATGTATATGGAAGTTGAAACGGTAGGTGTGCAGCGTTACGAGTGGTGGGTGTTTTGATCCTTGCGAACGGGTTTTGTGGTTACCAGGCTTGTGATTGAATTTGGGGTTTGTAAAGTGCTTGATGGAATTGGAAGGTTGAAACTTTGAGGTTGGTATGAGATTAGTGTGCGGAGGTTAAGCACGTCGTTTAACTCCATCCTGTTTAATAGCCTTTGATGCCTTGCCCTTCTATCACATGATTGACCCATGTTATCTTTTGCATTGAGCCTACCTTGAAACGTTTGCTTTGCAATCACACTCCTACCTTTACACCCTTATGCTTATGACAATCAAAGTATTTGAAAATCGTATATATGATTATATTTGAGATATTTTTGCTTCTTCCTTAAATGTGTTCAAAGGTGAACTGTTATGGAATTTCTTTCATTTTGTATCAATTTTCGAGGGTAAAAATTTTTATAAGGTGGGTAGAATGTAAGACCCAGAATATTTGAAAAGTCTTATTATGATCAAGTCTCAAATCCTACAGTTATTTATAGCCTTAATTTCAGAGATTATTTTATTAAAGATAATTAAGGCAAGTTTGATTTATTGGATTTGAGATAAGTTATGATTTTTATCCAATTTCACAATTGTTGGATTATTTTCTATATCCAATTTATAAAGTTGGTAGTTATGAAATAATAAGGATTTTATATGATTTGGATTAGATAAGTAATATTTTAAATATTAATACTGCTATTTTGGAAAATGAAGAAATTAAGTATCTATTCTAATTATTTGATTTGGACATTTTATTGAAATAATTTGTGAAAGCGATGAACAAATAGTATTTTCTATATATAATTAGTGTTGGATTTAATTGAGTTTCAATTACTATTATCCCTACTTTTATTTGAAATTACCTAAACTACCCCCAGCTTGACAAAACCCTAAGTTTCAAAATGAAACCCTAGCTCCCTCAAACCCAAGCAGCTGCAGCCGCTGCCCCTCTCTACCTTAAACACAAACACTCAGAAATATGAAGAAGGAAGAAACGAATTTGAGGGTGAAGGGATAAAGGTTTGCCGGCGTGGAGGGGGAAGGAGGCTCACCGCGCCGCCAATCGTTCTCACCGCACCTCACCACGAGCTGCGTTCCACAGTCGCCCGTCGCATCCTCGCTGCGCCGTCCTTGTCGCCGATGATGGAGAACCGAGAGAGAGGAGCGTGCGAGGAGAGGAAGGGGCCGTGTCTGGAGGCTGCCGTTGTCGTTTCACTGCTGCGCCACCGTCGGGCCCGCAATCGTGGAGGAAGCACAGCACTGTTGGGTTCATTTCTGTTGAGCTCGAAGGAGGGGGAAGGCTGAGACTGGGCGATGCTAGGAGAGAAGGAAACGCGAGCTGGAGGAGCCGCGTCCAGTCGCTGCCGACGCGCCACCGACCGCCGTCGTTCCGCCGCAGAGTAGCCTTGCATCCGCCGCCGTCTTCGCAGGAACTTGGGTGGCCGCGGCCGCTCCTTGCCATGGAGCCCGTGTCATCGTCGTTCAGCCATCGCCGGAGCAGAGCAGACGAGAGAGATCTGAAGGTGTGCTGGGAGTCCAGCCACCCGCCCAGCCGCTGTTTGCGTCGCCGGCGCCGCCTCGGTCGGAACTGCCGCCATCAGAAAAGGGTTCTGGCCTCCAGAGGTGGTTCTGCGACTCCCGGGACCACCGCCGGAGCCTCTGGCTACTTCTTCCGTCGCCGAAAAAACTCTACCGGTAAGGGCTTTGAATTTGGTTTATTCGTTTAAGATTCCGACAGCTTTATCGCCTCTGTATGTGGGTTTCAGTTACCAACACCGGAGTCCGGTCGCCGCTGTCACTTGAGGTGGCTGACGTGCTGCTGCCGAACCGGTTCAAGAGACCGCCGCTGTTCGGTTCAGCCGTTTCTTCTTCGGTAAGTATGTTTCGGAAAGCCTCACGTTAGTTTTCGGTTGTGTTTGGTTAATAAATGAGTTTTGGGTAACGTGGGGTCGAGTCCTGATTGTTATATGTTGCGATTAGTGTTGCTATGGTTATTGCAAAAGTGGCTGGGAGCTAAGGTTTTGGTTGCCGGTGATTTCGAGTTGAGACGGAAAGGACTCTGTGAGACGTTTGGGTTATGGATTTGCGTTTTGAGGTAGGGGCGCTTTCCAAAAACTATGTTTTATGTATTGGAATTATTACATATGGATACTGATGTGAGATATTGTGTATTTGGTGATTGTATCTGCCTTATGTATTATTTTGATTGACTCGAATGATTATGGATGTTGGTTTGGCTGAATTGTTGTGCGGCTTTGTAAATTGTAATGTTTGAAGTTGATTCTTTAAAGATTTGAAATCTAAGTTTAATCCGTTGAGGACTAAATTGATTTGAGTTAATTATTTGATGATTTGAGAAGTCGAATGCACTTTTGAATTCAGCCTGGTTTATTTTAATTGACTTGGTTTGGACAAATGATTTGTTATTGAACCGTTTTTAAAGCTTTGGAAATGAGTTATATCGATTGATATTGAGTTGATTTTGAAATGGTATCCTTGAGATACGCCACTGAGGCGATTGTTGGATTTAGCTTGCTTTAAATTGATTTCTGGTTTTGAGCTGTTGAAAAGGAATGAGAAATGGTTTAGTTGGGACCCGAACCGGGTGGCAAAAGTCCAAGTTTTAGGGGAGGTGCTGCCGAAATTTCTACAAAATCCTAGCCATTTGAAAAGTTGTTTGAAAAGGGTTGGATTTGAGAAGTTGTATTATTTGATTATTAAGAGAATATTGATGTTTTCAAGCTTAATTTATTTAGTGAACTTTATGCCTTGAGTTCGACTTATTTAGAACTGAAACTATTTTTTTTACCGTTGAATTACTGAAGGGAAGAATAAAGCTCTAATATTGATTTCAATAAAAAAAGGAGTTTTTAGTGATTTTTAAAGGAACCTAGACTTTTGGTTGAGTAATCAAGTTTGAGGCATTTTGGAGGAGTTGGAAGAAAATGGGTTCCAAAAAGAAATCTGAAAGTGGCTTGATTCAAATGAACCGGTTCCGTTTCAAATGAGTTGATTTTGGACCGGGTTGGAACTTGTGATTTTGTATGGCCGGTTTTATATAGTAAATTCAATTTTATTTACTTGAAACGAGAATCTATGATTTTAAGAGTTTCAATGAATTTTAAGGAATTGATATGGGTTGACCTTCCCTAAAGACTTGGACTCTGCCGAGAAACTTTTGTTATAAATCCCATTGTTGGATGGGTGATTTTGAATGCTTTGAAATAAATCCTTAACTTGCCATGGTTTGGAAGTTTTGGAAAGAGAATGCCGAGAGTGGCTTTGTTTTGAAAAGGGAACTCACTTTGAGTAAATTTGGCTTATGAGCCTGAGATGATTTGAGAAATGAGATCTTTAAAGCCAAGGCTGAAAAGAGTTGAAATTTGATTTCAAAGTGAGGTGGCTTGAGAAAAGTGATTTATGGCTTAAATGCCGGTTTTATGAATTTGATAATGTTGAGTGTGGAAGTGGTTTTGTTATGGGCCGGAATGGCTGTGTATGATGAATGTTGGCTGGTTCTGGATTGAACCGTGAGCCGGAATAGTTGTGTATGGTATTGTTTATGGCTGATTGCCGAATGCGTTGTGGGCCGTATGGCTGACTATGAATTATGAATTTAAGCCGGATGGCTGAGATGGATGTTGATCCATGGTTAGAACTGAATGAATATATGCTTGAGATACCTGGGTAGTAGCAAGGGTTGTGGTTTGTCCACTTGCTCCGGGTCAGAGACTGTGATACCTGGGTAGTAGCAAGGGTTGTGGTTCGTCCCACTTGCTCCAGGTTAGAGACTGTGACGTCTGGGTAGTAGCGGTAGTAGTGGTGATTCCACTCGCTCCAGGTTGAGCTGTTAAACACCCGCCTGGGTAGTAGCCGCAGTAGTGGTTATTCCACGGCTCTGGGTTGAGCGGGTAGTAGCAAGGGGGTTGTAGCTCAAACTTACTTGCTCCGCGATGGGGTTTCTGTCCATGGTTAGCTACCAGGACGTGTCGGGTTGGCTATATAACCGACAGATGATATCATCAGCCACTAGGGACAGGCATGCATCATATGCATCTATGTGACATTGTTTGGGTGTGCATATTGTACTTGGTTTGCCTATGTGATTAATTGCTAATTGTTCTACTTGCATTAACTGTTTGTTTGTGCTTGCATCTTCCTATCTGTGTTTGCAACTGGAACTCTGTTGGATTGTGGTGATTTGGTTGAAGTTGGATTGTTTGGGCCTAGGCCATGGTTGGAATGAGACGAACTGATGGTTGATTTCGGTTTTGTGTTTCTGGTTTGGAATAAAATATGAAAGGTGGTCGGCGAAATTGTGAACTATACTTTTTCACAACTCTCATAATCCCTGGTAATGGCTCCAAAAACTTGGTGCGCTTAATACCATGGCATTACACAACTTCGCACACTAACCAGCAAGTGCACTGGGTCGTCCAAGTAATAAAACCTTACGTGAGTAAGGGTCGATCCCACGGAGATTGTTAGTAATGAAGCAAGCTATGGTCATCTGTAAATCTTAGTCAGGCAAACTCAGATATATATGGTGATGAACGAAAATAACATAGAAGATAAAGATAGTGATACTTATGTATATCATTGGTGTATGAGCTTCAGACAAGTGTATGAAGATGCCTTCCCTTCCGTCTCTCTGCTTTCCTACAGCCTTCATCCAATCCTTTCTTACTCCCTTCCATGGCAAGCTCGTATAGGGTCTCACTGTTGTCAGCAGCTACCTCCCATCCTCTCAGTGAAAGCGATTGCATATGTCCTGTCACGGCATAGCGGAATTCATCTGTCGGTTCTCAATCAGGCGCGGAATAGAATCCAGTGATTCTTTTGCGTTATCACTAACGCCCCCGCCCTCAGGGTTTGAAGCACGTCACAGTCATTCAGTCATTGAATCCTACTCAGAACACCACAGACAAGGTTAGACCTTCCGGATTCTCTTGAATGCTGCCATCAGGTCCTGCCTATACCACGAAGACTCCGAAGAATCCAAGAGATATTCACTAAGCCTCGAATGCTTGTAGAACAAGAATGGTTGTCAATCACCTTGTTCATAGGTGAGAGTGGTGATGGGCGTCAATCATCACCATCATCATGTTGAAGAACAAGTGATATCTTGGTAAAAGAACAAGCGGAATTGAATGGAAGAACAATAGTAATTGCATTAATACTCGAGGTACAGCAGAGCTCCACACCCTTAATCTATGGTGTGTAGAAACTCCACCGTTGAAAATACATAAGAACAGGGTCTAGGCATGGCCGAATGGCCAGCCTCCCAAAGATCTAAGATAGCATAAAACAAAGATAGCTACCAAAGTCTCGATAGCTACCAAAGTCTCGATACAAATACAATAGTAAAAGGTCCTACTTATAGATAACTAGTAGCCTAGTGTACAAAGATGAGTAAATGACATAAAAATCCACTTTCGGGCCCACTTGGTGTGCTTGGGCTGAGCAATCAAGGAAATTCGTGTAGAGAACTTTTCTGGAGTTAAACGCCAGCTCCATGCCAGTTTGGGCGTTTAACTCCAACTTTTATTCCTGTTCCGGCGTTTAACGCTGGAATTCCTGAGGCCGGATTGCTTTGCGGGTTTGGGCCATCAAATCTTGACAAAGTATGGACTATTATATATTGCTGGAAAGCCCTGGATGTCTACTTTCCAACGCCGTTGAGAGCGCGCCAATTGGGCTTCTGTAGCTCCAGAAAATCCACTTCGAGTGCAGGGAGGTCAGAATCCAACAGCATCTGCAGTCCTTTTTGGTCTCTGAATCAGATTTTTGCTCAGGTCCCTCAATTTCAGCCAGAAAATACCTGAAATCACAGAAAAACACAAACTCATAGTAAAGTCCAGAAAAGTGAATTTTAAATAAAAACTAATAAAAATGTACTAAAATCTAACTAAAAGATATCAAAAACATACTAAAAACAATGCCAAAAAGTATACAAATTATCGCTCATCACAACACCAAACTTAAATTGTTGCTTGTCCTCAAGCAACTGAAAATCAATAAGATCAAAAGAAGAGAATATGCAATGAATTCCAAAAACATCTGTGAAGATCAGTATTAACTAGATGAGCGGGGCTTTTAACCTTCTGTCTCTGAACAGTTTTGGCATCTCATCTATCCCTTGAAATTCAGAATGGTTGGCTTCTTTAGGAACTCAGAGTCCAGATAGTGTTAATGATTCTCCTAGTAAAGTATGATGATTCTTGAACATAGCTATTTATTGAGTCTTGGCTGTGGCCCAAAGCACTCTGTCTTCCAGTATTACCACCGGATACATACATGCCACAGACACATGATTGGGTGAACCTTTTCAGATTGTGACTCAGCTTTGCTAAAGTCCCCAATTAGAGGTGTCCAGGGTTCTTAAGCACACTATTTGCCTTGGATCACAACTTTATTTCTTTTCTTTTTCTTTCTTTCTTTCTTTTTTTTTCGATTTTTTTTTTTCGGTTTTTTTTTTTTTCTCTTTTTTTTTTTTTTTTTTTGAATAGCTTTTTCTTGCTTCAAGAATCATTTTATTGATTTTTCAGATCCTCAGTAACATGTCTCCTTTTTCATCATTCTTTCAAGAGCCAACATTCATGAACCACAAATTCAAGATACATATGCACTGTTTACATACATTCAGAGAACAAAATATTGCCACCACATCAAAATAATTAAACTATTATAAAATTCAAAATTCATGCAATTCTTCCTTTTTCAATTAAGCACATTTTATTCAAGAAAGGTGATGGATTCATAGGACATTCATAACTTTAAGGCATAGACACTAAGACACTAATGATCATAAGACATAAACATGGATAACATAAAGCATAAAAATTTCGAAAAACAAGGGAATAAAGAACAGGAAATCAAGGAATGGGTCCACCTTAGTGATGGCGGCTCTTCCTTGCTTTTGAAGGTCCTATGGAGGTGCTTGAGCTCCTCAATGTCTCTTCCTTGTCTTTGTTGCTCCTCCCTCATGATTCTTTGATCTTCTCTAATTTCATGGAGGAGAATGGAGTGTTCTTGATGCACCCTTAGTTGTCCCATGTTGGAACTTAATTCTCCTAGGGAGGTGTTTAGTTGCTCCCAATAGTTTTGTGGAGGAAAGTTCATCCCTTGAGGAATCTCAGGGATTTCTTGATGAGAGGGGTCTCTTGTGTATTCCATCCTTTTCTTGGTGATGGGCTTGTCCTCATCAATGGGGATATCTCCTTCTATGTCAACTCCAACTGAATAACAGAGGTGACAAATGAGGTGAGGAAAGGCTAACCTTGCCACAGTGGAGGTCTTGTCCGCCACCTTATAGAGTTCTTGGGCTATAACCTCATGAACCTCTATTTCCTCTCCAATCATGATACTATGGATCATGATGGCCCGGTCTATGGTAATTCGGACGGTTGCTAGTGGGAATGATTGAGCGTTGTATGAACTCTAACCATCCTCTAGCCACGGGTTTGAGGTCATGCCTTCTCAATTGGACCGGCTTTCCTCTTGAATCTTGCTTCCATTGTGCGCCCTTCACATATGACTGTGAGGACTTGGTCCAACCTTTGATCAAAGTTGACCCTTCTAGTGAAAGGATGCTCATCTCCTTGCATCATAGGCAAGTTGAACGCCACCCTCACACTCTCCGGACTAAAATCCAAGTATTTCCCCCGAACCATAGTAGATAATTCTTTGGATTCGGGTTCACACTTTGGTCATGGTTTCTTTGTGATCCATGCATTGGCATAGAACTCTTGAACCATCAAGATTCCAACTTGTTGAATGGGGTTGGTGAGAACTTCCCAACCTCTTCTTTGGATCTCATGGCGGATCTCCGGATATTCACCCTTTTTGAGTAAAAAGGGGACTTCGGGATCACCTTCTTCAAGGCCAAACTTCATAGAAGTGGTCTTGATGCACTTTTGAGAGGAATCTATCCATCTCCCATGACTCGGAGGTGGAAGCTTTTGCTTTCCCTTTCCTCTTTTTAGAGGTTTCTCCGGCCTTTGGTGCCATAATGGTTATGGAAAAACGAAAAAGCAACGCTTTTACCACACCAACTTAAATGTTTGCTCGTCCTCGAGCAAAAGAAGAAAGAAAGGAGTAGAAGAAGAAGAAATGAGGAAGAGGGGAGGGTAGTGTGTTCGGCCAAAGGGGGAAGAAGTGGTCTTTAGGTTGTGTGAAAATGAAGGGTCGAAGAAGGGTATTTATAGGAGAGAGGGGGGTAAGGTTCGGCCATTTGAGGGTGGGTTTGGGAGGGAAAGTGGTTTGAATTTGAAGGGTGAGGTTGGTGGGGTTTTATGAAGGATGGATGGAGTGGTGAAGAGAAAGATGGGATTTGATAGGTGAAGGGTTTTTGGGAAGAGGTGTTGAGGTGATTGGTGAATGGGGGAAGAAGAGAGAGAGTGATGGTAGGGTCCTGTGGGGTCCACAGATCCTGTAGTGTCAAGGAAAAGTCATCCCTGCACCAAAAGTTGCTCAAAATCACGTTTTGAGCCATTTCGGCGTTAAACGCCGGGCTGGTGCCCATTCCTGGCGTTTAACGCAGGTTGTTGCCCTTTACTGGCGTTTAACGCCAGTCTGGTGCCCTTTTCTGGCGTTAAACGCCCAGAAAGGTGCCAGACTGGGCGTTAAACGCCCAACTGCTAGGCTGACTGGCGTTTGAACGCCAGCAGCATCTTCCTCCAGGGTGTGCTGTTTTTCTTCCTGTTTTCATTTTGTTTTGCTTTTTTCATTGTTTTGTGACTTCTTATGATCATCAACCTACAAAAAAGATAAAATAACAAAAGAAATAATTAATTATAAAACATTGGGTTGCCTCCCAACAAGCGCTTCTTTAGTGTCATTAGCTTGACAGAGGACTCCCATGGAGCCTCAGAACACTCAGAACCGTGTTGAAACCCCCAATACCAAACTTAGAGTTTGAATGTGGGGTTTCAACACCAAACTTAGAGTTTGGTTGTGGCCTCCCAACACCAAACTTAGAGTTTGACTGTGGGGGCTCTGTTTGGCTCTGTTTTGAGAGAAGCTCTTCATGCTTCCTCTCCATGATGATAGAGGGATATCCTTGGGCCTAAACACCATGGATTCTTCATTCACTTGAATGATCAACTCTCCTCTATCAACATCATCACAGCCTTTGCGTGGCTAGGAATGGTCTGCCAAGGATGATGGATTCATCCATGCACTTCCCAGTCTCTAGGACTATGAAATCAGTAGGAATGTAATGGTCTTCAATCTTCACCAAAACATTCTCTATAAGTCCATGAGCTTGTTTTCTTGAATGTCTGCCATCTCTAATGAGATTCTTGCAGCTTGCACCTCAAGGATCCCTAATTTCTCCATTACAGAGAGGGGCATGAGGTTTACACTTGACCCTAAGTCACACAAGGCCTTCTTGAAGGTCATGGTGCCTATGGTACAAGGTATAGAAAACTTCCCAGGATCCTGCCTCTTTTGAGGTAGTTTCTGCCTAGACAAGTCATCCAGTTCTTTGGTGAGCAAGGGAGGTTCATCCTCCCAAGTCTCATTTCCAAATAACTTGTCATTTAGTTTCATGATTGCTCCAAGGTATTTAGCAACTTGCTCTTCAGTAACATACTCATCCTCTTCAGAGGAAGAATACATCAGAGCTCATGAATGGCAGAAGTAAGTCCAATGGAATCTCTATGGTCTCGTTTTGAGCCTCAGATTCCCATGGTTCCTCATTGGGGAACTCACTGGAGGCCAGTGCACGCCCATTGAGGTCTTCCTCAGTGGCGTTCACTGCCTCTCCTTCCTCCCAGAATTCGGCCATGTCTATGGCTTTGCACTCTCCTTTGGATTTTCTTCTGTATTACTTGGGAGAGTGCTAGGAGGGAGTTCAGTAACTTTCTTGCTCAGCTGACCCACTTGTCCTTCCAAATTTCTGATGGAGGACCTTGTTTCATTCATGAAACTTTGAGTGGTCTTTATTAGATCAGAGACCATTGTTGCTAAGTCAGAAGTATTCTGCTTAGAACTCTCTGTCTGTTGCTGAGAAGATGATGGAAAGGCTTGCCATTGCTAAACCTGTTCTTCCACCATTATTGTTATTGAAACCTTGTTGAGGTCTCTCTTGATTCTTCCATGAGAGATTTGGGTGATTTCTCCATGAAGAATTATAGGTGTTTCCATAGGGTTCTCCTAGGTAATTCACCTCTTCCATGGAAGGGTTCTCAGGATCATAAGCTTCTTCCTTAGATGAAGCATCCTTAGTACTGTTGGTGCATTTTGCATTCCAGACAGACCTTGAGAAATCAAATTGACTTGTTGAGTCAATATCTTATTCTGAGCCAGTATGGCATTCAGAGCATCAATCTCAAGAACTCCTTTCTTCTGATAGTCCCATTGTTCACAGGATTTCTTTCAGAGTGTACATGAATTGGTTATTTGCAACCATTTCAATCAGTTCTTGAGCTTCAGTAGGCGTCTTCTTCAGATGAGAGATCCTCCTGCAGAGCTATCCAAGGACATCTTAGATAGTTCAGAGAGACCATCATAGAAAAATACCTATGATGCTCCTTTCAGAAAGCATGTCAGAAGGACATTTTCTGATTAATGTTTGTATCTTTCCCAAGCTTCATAGAGGGATTCTCCATCCTTTTGTCTAAAGGTTTGGACTTCCACTCTAAGCTTACTCCATCTTTGTGGTGGAAAGAATTTGCCAAGAAGGCATTGACTAGCTTTTCCCAAGAGTCCAGGCTTTCTTTAGGTTGAGAATCCAACCATATTCTAGCCCTGTCTCTTACAGCAAAAGGGAATAGCATCAGTCTATAGACCTCAGGGTTAACCCCATTAGTCTTGACTGTGTCACAGATTTGCAAGAATTCAGCTAAAACTGATGAGGATCTTCCATTGGAAGTCCATGGAACTTGCAATTCTGTTGCTTAGAGAAACTAATGAGGCTTAAGCTCAAGTTGTTTGCCCAATGGCAGGGATATAGATGCTTCTCCCATAAAAATCAGCAGTAAAGTCACCCAGCACCTTCCTTGCATTGTTTGCATTGTTGTTGTTTTCTGCTGCCATGTTTTCTTCCTTGAAGAATTCGGTCAGGTCCTCTAAAGAGAGTTGTGCTTTGGCTTCTCTTAGCTTTCTCTTCAAAGTCCTTTCGGGTTCAGGATCAGCTTCAACAAGAATGCCTTTGTCCTTGCTCCTGCTCATATGAAAGAGAAGGGAACAAGAAAATGTGGAATCCTCTATGTCACAGTATAGAGATTCCTTTAAGTGTCAGAGGAAAAGAGAAATAGAAAGAAGAAGGAGAAGATAAATTCGAACTTTAGTTAGATAAGGTTCGAATTGTGCATTGAGAAGGAGTGGCACTCCATAAATAGAAGGATGTGGGAAGGAGGGAAGTTTTTTTCGAAAATCAAGTGAAAAATTTTGAAGTTATTTTGAAAAACATTAATTAATTTTCGAAAATAAAGTGGAAAAGAAACCAAGTGATTTTTGAAAAGATTTGAAATTAGAAATTAAAAAGATTGATTGAAAACTGTTTGAAAAAGATGTGGTTAAAAAGATTTAAAAAAATGTGATTGAGAAGATATGATTTGAAAACTATTTGAAAAGATATGATTTTAAAATGAATGACTTGCTTAACAGAAAAGTATGATTTGAAACATTCAAACCTTTCTCAACAGAAAAGGTAACAATCTTGTGATGTTCAATCAAATCATTAATTGTTAGTAAGTATCTTTTAAAAAGGAAAGAAATTGATTTTGAAAACATTTGATTGAAAAGATTTGATTTGAAAAAGATTTGATTTGAAAAATTTGAAAAAAATTGATTTGAAAACAAAATCTTCCCCCTAGCACCATCCTGGCGTTAAACGCCCAGAATGGTATACATTCTGGCGTTTAACGCCCAAAATGCTACCTCTTTGGGCGTTAAACGCCCAACCAGGTACCCTGGCTGGCGTTTAAACGCCAGTCTGCCTTCTTCACTGGGCATTTTTGAATGCTCAGCTTTTTCTGTATAATTCCTCTGCAGCATGTTTTGAATCTTCAATTCTTTGTATCATTGACTTGAAAGGACACAAATTAAAATATTTTGGATTTTTTTGATAATCAAAATGCAAAAGGAATCAATTAACAATGCATGCAAGACACCAAACTTAGCAGTTTGTGTACTACTGACACTAACAACATGAAAATGCATATGAGACACACAAAATACTTCAAGTCAATAGAATTCAAAGATCAAAACAAAGAAATATATGCATGGATTCGAAAAATATAACAAAAACATGCATTTGACACTAAACTTAAGATGAGACTCTAGACTCAAACAAGAAATATTTTGGGATTTATGGTTTTGCAAATTTTTTTGTATTTTTCGAAAATTAAGTGAAAAAAAAGTATCAAAATTCTTAATGAGAATTCCAGGAATCAGTGCAATGCTAGTCTAAGGCTCCGGTCCAGGAATTAGACATGGCTTCACAGCCAGCCAAGCTTTCAAAGAAAGCTTCGGTCCAAAACACTAGACATGACCAAGGTCAGCCAAGCCTTAGCAAATCACTGCTCCAACAGCAAGATTGATACGAAATCAACAAGCTCTTGTGGTGATAAGTTGAAACCTCGGTCCAATCAGATTAGACATGGCTTCTCAGCCAGCCAGATTTCAACAAATCATCATGAAACTCTAGAATTCACCTTCAAGAATTTCGAAAAAAAATACCTAATCTAAGCAACAAGATGAACCGTCAGTTGTCCAGCCTAAACAATCCCGGGCAATAACACCAAAAATTGATGTTGTTGCCGGATCTTGGCTCTGATGTTACCAAAAGCTTGCTCAAAACATGAACAATCCCCGGCAACGGCGCCAAAAACTTGGTCGGCGAAATTGTGAACTATACTTTTTCACAACTCTCATAATCCCTGGTAATGGCTCCAAAAACTTGGTGCGCTTAATACCATGGCATTACACAACTTCGCACAACTAACCAGCAAGTGCACTGGGTCGTCCAAGTAATAAAACCTTACGTGAGTAAGGGTCGATCCCACGGAGATTGTTAGTAATGAAGCAAGCTATGGTCATCTTGTAAATCTTAGTCAGGCAAACTCAGATATATATGGTGATGAACGAAAATAACATAGAAGATAAAGATAGTGATACTTATGTATATCATTGGTGTATGAGCTTCAGACAAGTGTATGAAGATGCCTTCCCTTCCGTCTCTCTGCTTTCCTACAGCCTTCATCCAATCCTTTCTTACTCCCTTCCATGGCAAGCTCGTATAGGGTCTCACTGTTGTCAGCAGCTACCTCCCATCCTCTCAGTGAAAGCGATTGCATATGTCCTGTCACGGCATAGCGGAATTCATCTGTCGGTTCTCAATCAGGCGCGGAATAGAATCCAGTGATTCTTTTGCGTTATCACTAACGCCCCCGCCCTCAGGGTTTGAAGCACGTCACAGTCATTCAGTCATTGAATCCTACTCAGAACACCACAGACAAGGTTAGACCTTCCGGATTCTCTTGAATGCTGCCATCAGGTCCTGCCTATACCACGAAGACTCCGAAGAATCCAAGAGATATTCACTAAGCCTCGAATGCTTGTAGAACAAGAATGGTTGTCAATCACCTTGTTCATAGGTGAGAGTGGTGATGGGCGTCAATCATCACCATCATCATGTTGAAGAACAAGTGATATCTTGGTAAAAGAACAAGCGGAATTGAATGGAAGAACAATAGTAATTGCATTAATACTCGAGGTACAGCAGAGCTCCACACCCTTAATCTATGGTGTGTAGAAACTCCACCGTTGAAAATACATAAGAACAGGGTCTAGGCATGGCCGAATGGCCAGCCTCCCAAAGATCTAAGATAGCATAAAACAAAGATAGCTACCAAAGTCTCGATAGCTACCAAAGTCTCGATACAAATACAATAGTAAAAGGTCCTACTTATAGATAACTAGTAGCCTAGGTGTACAAAGATGAGTAAATGACATAAAAATCCACTTCCGGGCCCACTTGGTGTGTGCTTGGGCTGAGCAATCAAGGAAATTCGTGTAGAGAACTTTCTGGAGTTAAACGCCAGCTCCCATGCCAGTTTGGGCGTTTAACTCCAACTTTTATTCCTGTTCCGGCGTTTAACGCTGGAATTCCTGAGGCCGGATTGCTTTGCGGGTTTGGGCCATCAAATCTTGGACAAAGTATGGACTATATATTGCTGGAAAGCCCTGGATGTCTACTTTCCAACGCCGTTGAGAGCGCGCCAATTGGGCTTCTGTAGCTCCAGAAAATCCACTTCGAGTGCAGGGAGGTCAGAATCCAACAGCATCTGCAGTCCTTTTTGGTCTCTGAATCAGATTTTTGCTCAGGTCCCTCAATTTCAGCCAGAAAATACCTGAAATCACAGAAAAACACACAAACTCATAGTAAAGTCCAGAAAAGTGAATTTTAAATAAAAACTAATAAAAATGTACTAAAATCTAACTAAAAGATATCAAAAACATACTAAAAAACAATGCCAAAAAGTATACAAATTATCCGCTCATCAAAAGGCTATTTTGGTTACGCATAGATAAACCGTTTTGAAAGGCTTTTGAGTTTTTGAGAATTGAGCGGTTCTTCTTTCAGAAAAGATTTCCGACTTTTCTTTTATTATAAACCGTTATTTTTGAAAAGAGGCATAAGACGGTTATGAATCACTGGTGCGGTTATCTTCATGTATCCTATTACAGTAATTCCTAAAAACCCTCTACTGAGAACCCTTTCGAGGATGATGTTCTCACCCCCTACATTTTTCCCCTTTCAGGATTTGGGCGCAGAAGTTATGAAGAGTTTAATTATTTGTTATTGAGATGCTCTGTATTGTTTTAGTTATGGTTTATTGTACCCTCGCCTTTATCTTGATATATCCTGTAAGAGGGATAGGAATTGTATTGATTAATGTCTGTAATATTATTTATATATATGTATGTATATATATATGGATGTACTCTTTATGAGTTTCTGTAAGTTGTATGGTATGTATGGACGTACGTTGTATGGCGAAAGTATTTTTGGGAATGGTGTTGCGGTTTAAAGTTTTTAAACAGGCTCATATTTTAGTATTAAATAGTATAAGTGTCGTCGTAATGTCCGAGCTATCAGAGTTGCGCAGCCGGAAGCGTGAGCTTTGGTAGTTAGGGTGTTACAAAGATCAAACAAGAGGACTTATCAAGAACAACTTGAAGATCATGAAGAACACTATGAATGCATGGGATTTTCGAAAAAATGCAAGAAAAATTTTAAAGCATGCAATTGACACCAAACTTAAAAATTGACTCAAGACTCAAACAAGAAATACAAAATATTTTTGATTTTTATGATTTTCTAATTTTTTTTGTATTTTTATTAATTTTTTTTTTCGAAAATAAAGTTTAGAAAAACAAAAAATAAAAGAAAAATTTTGAAAAAGATTTTTGAAAAGAAAATTACCTAATCTGAGCAACAAGATGAACCGTCAGTTGTCCATACTCGAACAATCCCCGGCAACGGCGCCAAAAACTTGGTGGACGAAATTGTGATCCATGCTCTTTGTACTTGTATGAAATTTAATAATTGGCTCTATTTGAATTCACAACTCCGTTCAACTAACCAGCAAGTGTACTGGGTCGTCCAAGTAATAAACCTTACGCGAGTAAGGGTCGATCCCACAGAGATTGTTGGTATGAAGCAAGCTATGGTCACCTTGTAAATCTCAGTTAGGCAGATTAAATTGATTTATGGATTTTCGAATAATTAATAATAAAATAGAAAATAAAAATAATGAAAGGGATAGAATACTTATGCAGATTCATTGGTGGGAATTTCAGATAAGCGAATGGAGATACTATATGGCTCAAGAACGCCTACTTTCCTATGGCTTCAACTCAATCCTTCTTACTCCTTTCCATGGCAAGCTGTGTATAGGGGTTCACCGTTCGACGATGGCTACTTTCTATCCTCTCTGGAAAATGGTCTTCTGCACTGTCACTCGCATGGCTAATCGTCTGGAGGCATCACACTGGCCGAAGGCTACATCCCATCCTCGCAGTGAAAACTACGCTCACGCGCTCTGTCACAGCACGGCTAATCACTGGTTGGTTCCCGCTCCTACTGGAATAGAATCCCTTGATTCTTTTGCGTCTGTCACTAACGCCCAGCACTTGCAAGTCTGAAGCACGTCACAGTCATTCATTACCGGAATCCTACTTGGAATACCACAGACAAGGTTAGACCTTCCGGATTCCCAGGATCCTACTCGGAATACCACAGACAAGGTGAGACTTTCCGGATCCTCATGAATGCCGCCATCTATCTAGCTTATACCACGAAGATTCTGTTGGGGAATCTAAGAGATACACATTCAAGCTCGGTTGCATGTAGAACGGAGGTGGTTGTCAATCACGTGCGTTCATAGGTGAGAATGATGATGAGCGTCACATAATCATCACATTCATCATGTTCTTGGGTGCGAATGAATATCTTGGAATAAGAATAAGAGAGAATTGAATAAAAGAAAATAGAATTGCATTAATACTTGAGGTACAGTAGAGCTCCACATCCTTAATCTATGGTGTGCAGAAACTCCACCGTTGAAAATACATAAGTAAAAGGTTCAGGCATGGCCGAATGGCCAGCTCCCAAAACGTGATCAATAGCCTCTTAGGATGAAGAATAAAACAAAACTGAGACCAAAGATGAAACGTGGTCAAAAGACATCTAATACAATAGTTAAATGTTCTATTTATAATAAACTAGCTCCTAGGGTTTACATGAGTAAGTATTTGATGCATAAATCCACTTCCGGGGCCCACTTGGTGTATGCTTGGGCTGAGCTTGATCAATCCACGAGCTGAGGCTTCTCTTGGAGTTGAACTCCGAGTTATGACGTGTTTTGGGCGTTCAACTCCGGATCATGACGTTTTTCTGGCGTTTAACTCCAGACAGCAGCATGAACTTGGCGTTCAACGCCAAGTTACGTCGTCAATTTCCGAATAAAGTATGGACTATTATATATTGCTGGAAATCCCTAGATATCTACTTTCCAACGCCGTTGAGAGCGCGCCATTTGGAGTTCTGTAGCTCCAGAAAATCCATTTCGAGTGCAGGGAGGTCAGATTCCAATAGCATCAGCAGTCCTTTTTGTCAGCCTTTTTCAGAGTTTTGCTCAAGTCCCTCAATTTCAGCCAGAAATTACCTGAAATCACAGGAAAACACACAAACTCATATTGAAGTCCAGAAATGTGAATTTAACACAAAAACTAATGAAAACATCCCTAAAAGTAGCTTGAACTTAATAAAAACTACCTAAAAATAATGCCAAAAAGCGTATAAATTATCCGCTCATCAATAAGGTAAGATAATGATTTGAAATTAAATGAAAGATAACAAAAGATAAGATAAAGATTTGAAAAGGTTTTGAATTTTAAATTTTAAAAGAAAGATAAGATATGATATAATCAAATTATAAGAAAGATATGAAAAGATTTTAAAAAGATAAGATTTTGATTTTGAAATTAAAATTTGAATTTTTTGTTAGAATTTTCAAAAATAATTTTAAAATAAAGATAGAAAATATTTTTTTAATTATGAAGAAAGAGAAAAACAACTAAATGACAACAAACTTAAAATTTTTAGATCTAAGACACTAAATTTTCAAAAATTGAAAAAGAAAAACACCAAAAGACACCAAACTTAAAAATTTAAAGATCAAAACAAGAAAAGAAACAAGAACAACTTGAATACAAAGAAAGAACACAAAGAACAATTTTGAAAATTTAAAGCAAATAAAGAACAACTAAAGGACACCAAACTTAAAAACTTTGAAAATCAAAGACACTAATTTCGAAAATTTCAAAGGAAAATACTCAAACACCAAACTTAAGAATTTTAAAATCAAAGACTCTAATTTTAGGAAAGAAAAGGAAAGAAACTTAAGGACTCAAGATGACTAAAAAAGACACCAAACTTAAAGATTGACACAAGACTCAAACAAAAGACATTATTTTTGAAAAAAAAATTTTGAAAAGAGAGCAATAAAATTTGAATTTTAACAAGAATAAAAACAAAAGACTCAAACAAAAGATAAAGATTAATAAAGAAAAGAAAAGGTTTTGAAAATTTTTTTCTTTTTTGAAACAGAAAAATTAAAGACTCAAACAAAATCAAAAACAATACCTAACCTAAGCCACAAGAATCTGTTTATTTGCCAAATCCGAACAATTCCCAGCAACGGCACCAAAAACTTGGTGCACAAAACTGGCTCTGCAGAAGTTGCACAGATAGACCAGCAAGTATACTTGGACAACCCGGTATACTTGCTGGTCTATCTGTGCAAATTTTGCGGAGCCAGTTTCGTGCACCAAGTTTTTGGCACCGTTGCCGGGAATTGTTCATATTTGGCAAACAAACAGATTATCTTGTGGCTTAGATTAGGTATTGTTTTTAATTTTTTTTAGACTTTAATTTTTCTTGGACAACCCATGAGGATTGTTGTTTTGAGCAAACAGTGGACATCTTGTAGATCTTAGTTAGGCGGATAGAAAATTATGAGTTTTCACGGAGAAAAGCATAAAATAAATAAAGATAGAAATACCGAATTGAATTGTGAAAATAGTGATGGACGAACAGTTAAGGCTTCGGAGATGCTTTGTCTTTCCGGATTAACTTTTCTTACTGTTGATGAGCGGATATTTTATACGCTTTTGGGGGTAATTTCATGTAGTTTTTAGTATATTTTTGTTAGTTGTTAGTATATTTTTATTAGTTTTTAGGCAAAATTCATATTTCTGGACTTTACTATGAGTTTGTGTGTTTTTCTGTGATTTCAGGTATTTTCTGGCTGAAATTGAGGGAGCTGAGCAAAAATCTAATTCAGGCTGAAAAAGGACTACTGATGTTGTTGGATTCTGACCTCCCTGCACTCGGAATGGATTTTTGGGAGCTACAGAACTCCAATTGGTGCGCTCTCATTTGGGTTGGAAAGTAGACATCTAGGGATTTTCAGCAATATATAATAGTCCATACTTTGCTCGAAGATAAACGACGTAAACTGGCATTTAACGCCAGTTCCATGTTCCATTCTAGCATTAAACGCCAGAAACAGGTTACCAGTTGGAGTTAAACACCCAAAACAGGTCACAACCTGACGTTTAACTCTATAAATAGCCCAGGCACGTGAGAAGCTCAAGTTTCAGCCCCAGCACACACCAAGTGGGCCCCAAAAGTGGATTTATGCACTATCTATCTTAGTTTACTCATTTTCTGTAAACATAGGTTACTAGTTTAGTATTTAAACAACTTTTAGAGACTTATTTTGTACCTCATGACATCTTAGATATGAACTTTGTACTCTTTGACGGCATGAGTCTCTAAACTCCATTGTTGGGGGTGAGGAGCTCTGCAGCGTCTCGATGAATTAATGCAATTATTTCTGTTTTCTATTCAAACACGCTTGTTTCTCTCTAAGATGTTCATTCGCACTTCAATATGATGAATGTGATGATCCATGACACTCATCACTATTCTCAATCTATGAACGCGTGCCTGACAACCACCTCCGTTCTACCTTCGATTGAATGAGTATCTCTTGGATTCCTAAATCAGAATCTTCGTGGTATAAGCTAGAATCCATTGGCAGCATTCTTGAGAATCCGGATAGTCTAAACCTTGTCTGTGGTATTCCGAGTAGGATTCAGGGATTGAATGACTGTGACGAGCTTCAAACTCACAAGGGTTGGGCGTAGTGACAAACGCAAAAAGTTGTATGGATCCTATTCCAGCATGAGTGAGAATCGACAGATGATTAGCCGTGCGGTGACAGCGCACCTAGACCATTTTCACTGAGAGGACGGATGGTAGCCATTGACAACGGTGATCCACCAACACACAGCTTGCCATAGGAGGAACCTTGCGTGCGTGAAAAAGAAGACAGAGAGAAAGCAGAGATTCAGAAGACAAAGCATCTCCAAAACTCTAACACATTCTCTATTACTGCGTAACAAATACTCATTTCATGCTTTTTCACTTTTTACAACTGAAGCTAAAGAACCCTATTGGTATCCTGACTAAGAATAATAAGATAACCATAGCTTGCTTCAAGCCGGCAATCTCTGTGAGATCGACCCTTACTCACGTAAGGTATTACTTGGACGACCCAGTGCACTTGTTGGTTAGTTGTGCGTAATTGTATGGTGTGAGTGTAATTTTCGTGCACCAAGTTTTTGGCGCCGTTGCCGGGGATTGTTTGAGTTTGAACAACTGACGGTGAATCTTGTTGCTTAGATTAGGAAAATTTTGTCTTTTGGGTCAGAGTCTTTTATTTTCTTTTCAAAAATTTTTCAAAAATATTATTTTTCTTTATTAATTTTTAGTTTTTATGTGAGTTTAGTGTCATGTTTTAAGTTTGGTGTCAATTGCATGCTTTTCTTTGTCTTTCAATTTTCGAATTGCATGTTCTTTGTTCATCTTTGAACTTCGAGTTGTTCTTGTCTATTTTCCTTGTTTGATCTTTGGTTTATCTTGTTTTGTGTCTTTTCTTGTTTTTCTTGTGTTTTTTCAAACTATCAGTTTTCAAAAAAAAAAAATTTATTTATTAAAAATACCTCTTTAAAACACGTTACATTTATGGCTCAATTGGCTAGAGCATTGTGTTTGTGTTCTTGGTAATTGGGTATTTTCCTTTTAAAACTTTTTGAAAAATAATTTTTCTTTGATTAAATCTTGTGCCAAACTTTAAGTTTGGTGTTCTCTTGTTAATTGTCTTTAGTTTTCGAAAATTTTAATTTGGTTTTCTAAAAATTTTAAGTTTGGTATTCTTTCTTTTGTTCTTGGTGTTCTTGAGTCTTCTTTGTGTTTTGATCTTAAAATTTTTAAGTTTGGTGTGCCTTGGTGTTTTCCTCCAAAATTTTCGAAAACAAGGAGCATTGGATTTAAAAATTTTAAGTCTTGCGTCTTTTGTGTGTTTTTCTTTCATAATAAAATTCAAAAATAAAAAAAATTATCTTTTCTAACTATTTTTAAGCAATTATTTCGAATTTGTTTTTTTTTTCATAAAAATTCAGATTTCAATTTTAAAATTTTTCAAATCTCATCCTTTTAAGATTTTTAAAAATCATATCTTTTTCAAAAATATCCTAACCACTTTCTCTCTCCTCACTTTTTCGAAAATCTTCATAAAATATTTTCAAATTTTTTTATTTTTATTTTTTATTTTAATTTTTATTTTATTATTTCAAAAATTTCTTTTTTTACAATAAAATAAATAAAATAAATCCACGTCATCTCCCTTTATCCATCATGGACCTAAGTAAAAATGAACAATCCAAAAGGACTCTGGGGTCATATGCTAACCCCACTACTGCTTCATATGGGAGTAGTATCTGTATACCCTCCATCAAAGTTAGTAGTTTTGAGTTGAATCCTCAGCTCATTATCATGGTGTAGCAAAGTTGCCAGTATTTCGGTCTTCCACAGGAAGAGCCTACAGAGTTTCTGGCACAGTTTTTACAAATTACTGACACAGTACATGATAAGGAAGTAGATCAGGATGTCTACAGATTATTGCTATTTCCATTTGCTGTAAAAGACCAAGCTAAGAGGTGGTTAAATAACCAACCTAAGGCTAGCATAAGGACATGAAAATAGCTGTAAAAAAAATTCCTGAATCAATACTTCCCTCCAAAACGGATGACACAGTTAAGGCTGAACATCCAAGGCTTTAAACAAGGAGATAATGAATCTCTTTATGATGCCTGGGAGAGATACAGAGAGATGCTAAGAAAATGCCCATCTGAAATATTTTCAGAGTGGGTGCAGTTAGACATCTTCTATTATGGGCTTACAGAGAAAGCTCAGATGTCTTTGGACCACTTAGCTGGTGGATCTATACACATGAAAAAGACAATTGAAGAAGCTCAAGAGCTCATTGATACAGTTGCCAGAAATCAACATCTGTACCTAAGTAATGAACCTTCCATGAAAGAAGAGGCTAAAACAGTAACTGCTGAACTCAGTCCTGCAAAACAAGTTACTGAATTCAATCAGCAATTAGATTTTCTAACAAAACAGCTAGCCAAATTCAAAGAGATACTACAAGACACAAGAATGGCTAATATGAATATGGAAGTGCAATTGAAGTAAACAGAACAGCAGTTATCAAAACAAATAACAGAAGAGTGCCAAGTAGTTCAATTAAGAAGTGGGAAAACATTAAATACCTCACTTCAAGGCAGCAGGAAGCCAAGAAATAAACAAACTGCTACCCAAAATCCCACTGAGGACAGTAAGAGCCCAGAGAGGAATAATTCTGGCGCTCAAACGCCAGAAAAGGGTGGAAAGCTGGCATTAAACGCCCAACCCATGCTTAGTTCTGGCGTTCAAACACCAGAAACAAGTAAGGAGTTGGCGTTGAACGCCCAAAAGAAGCTCAGTTCTGGCGTTCAGATGCCAGAAACAAGTAAGAAGTTGGCGTCTAATGCCACTCCAGCTTCCAACCCTGGCATTCAAACGCCAGTGAGGGATCAGACACATACAAGTGCTGATAGCAACCCCTCTAAAAAAGCTTCTCCAACCACATCTGTAGGAAATAAACCTGCAGCAACTAAGGTTGAAGAATACAAAGCCAAAATGCCTTATCCTCAGAAACTCCGCCAAGCGGAACAGGATAAGCAATTTGCCCGCTTTGCAAACTATCTCAGGACTCTTGAAATAAAGATTCCGTTTGCAGAGGCACATGAGCAAATATCCTCTTATGCTAAGTTCATGAAAGAGATCTTAAGTCATAAGAAGGATTGGAGAGAAACTAAAAAATTTTACCTCACTGAAGAATGCAGTGCAGTCATTCTAAAAAGCTTACCAGAGAAGCTTAAAGATCCCGGAAGCTTCATGATACCATGCACATTAGAGGGTACTTGTACCAAGAAAGATCTATGTGATCTTGGAGCAAGTATCAACCTAATACCTGAATCCATTATCAAAAAGCTTGGTTTGACTGAAGAAGTCAAAGCCACCTGGATATGTCTCCAACTTGCTGATGGCTCCATTAAATACCCATCAGGCGTGATTGAAGACATGATTGTCAAGGTTGGGCCATTTGCCTTTCCCACTGACTTTGTGGTGCTGGAAATGGACGAGCATAAGAGTGCAACTCTCATTCTAGGAAGACCTTTCCTAGCAACTGGACGAACCCTCATTGACGTCCAAAAAGGAGAATTAACCTTGAAAGTCAATGAGGACGAGTTTAAGTTGAATGTTGTCAAAGCTATGCAGCATCCAGACACCCCAAATGACTGCATGAGCATTGATATTATTGACTCTCTGGTGAAAGAGGTCAATATGACTGAGAGTCTTGAATCAGAGCTAGAGGATATCTTTAAAGATGTTCAGCCTGATATGGAGGAACCAAAGAGAATAATAGAACCTCTAAAAATCCCTCAAGAATAGGAGAAACCTCCTAAACCCGAGCTCAAACCATTACCACCATCCCTGAAATATGCATTTCAGGGAGAA
The DNA here is from genome assembly GCF_014773155.1 of Arachis stenosperma. NCBI lineage: Eukaryota > Viridiplantae > Streptophyta > Magnoliopsida > Fabales > Fabaceae > Arachis > Arachis stenosperma. Next base: position 46,143,760 of record NC_080380.1, read on the forward strand.
TGTGACATTTTTCCTGTAATCATAAGCTCTACCTTAGAGCCACAGGAAGAGGAAGCACTAATTCAAGTGCTGAGGACACACAAGACAGCTCTTGGGTGGTCCATCAGTGATCTTAAGGGCATTAGCCCAGCCAGATGCATGCACAAGATCCTATTGGAGGATGACGCTAAGCCAGTGGTTCAACCACAGAGACTGCTGAATCCATCCATGAAGAAGGTGGTGCAGAAGGAGGTCTCTAAATTACTAGAGGCTGGGATTATTTATCCTATTTCTGATAGCCCATGGGTGAGCCCTGTCCAAGTCGTCCCTAAGAAGGGTGGCATGACAGTGGTTCATAATGAAAAAAATGAATTGGTTCCTACAAGAACAGTTACAGGGTGGCGTATGTGTATTGATTATAGAAGGCTCAATACAGCTACCGGAAAGGATCATTTTCCTTTACCATTCATAGACCAGATGCTAGAAAGACTAGCAGGTCATGAATACTACTGCTTCCTGGATGGATATTCAGGTTATAATCAAATTACAATAGATCCTCAAGATCAAGAGAAAATAGCATTCACATGTCCTTCTGGAGTATTTGCATACAGAAGGATGCCATTTGGTCTGTGCCATGCACCTGCAACCTTTCAAAGGTGCATGCTCTCTATTTTCTCTGATGTGGTGGAAAAATTTCTGGAAGTCTTCATGGATAACTTTTCAGTATTTGGAGACTCATTCAGCTCCTGTCTTGACCAAATGTCACTTTATGGTGACTGAAGGAATTGTCCTTGGGCATAAAATTTCGAACAAGGGAATAGAGGTGGATCAAGCTAAGGTAGAGGTAATTGAAAAATTACCACCACCTGCCAATGTTAAGGCAATCAGAAGCTTTCTGGAACATGCAGGATTCTATAGGAGGTTTATAAAAGATTTTTCAAAAATTGCAAAACCTCTGAGTAATCTGCTAGCTGCTGACATGCCATTTATCTTTGATAAGGAGTGTCTACAGGCGTTTGAGACTCTGAAAGATAAGCTGGTCACAGCACCAGTCATCTCTGCACCAGACTGGACATTACCATTTGAACTAATGTGTGATGCCAGTGACCATGCCATTGGTGCAGTGTTGGGACAAATGCATGACAAGCTTCTGCACGTCATTTATTATGCCAGTTGTGTTTTAAATGACACACAGAAGAACTACATAACCATAGAAAAAGAGTTACTTGCAGTAGTTTACGCCATTGACAAGTTCAGATCTTATTTAGTAGGATCAAAAGTGATTGTGTACACTGACCATGCTGCTCTTAAATATCTACTCACAAAGCAGGATTCAAAACCCATACTCATAAGATGGGTGTTGCTTCTGCAAGAGTTTGATATAAAACTAAGAGACAGAAAAGGGATAGAGAACTAAGTAGCAGATCACCTGTCCTGAATAGAACCAGTAGAAGAGGCGTCCCTCCCTCTTACTGAGATCTCTAAAAACTTTCTGGATGAGCAACTCTTTGCCATCCAGGAAGTACCATGGTTTGCAGACATTGCAAACTACAAGGCTGTGAGATTCATACCCAAAGAGTATAGTAGGCAGCAATCAAAGAAATTGATCTCGGATGCAAAGTACTATCTTTGGGATGAACCATATCTCTTCAAGAGATGCGCAGATGGAGTAATCCGTCGATGTGTGCCTAAAGAAGAAGCACAGAGGATCCTCTGGCATTGCCATGGATCACAGTATGGAGGACATTTTGGAAGTGAACGAATAGCCACAAGAGTCCTCTAATGTGGCTTCTACTGGCCTACTCTCTATAAAGACTCCCGAGAGTTTGTACTTAATTGTGACAGTTGCCAAAGATCTGGTAATCTGCCTCACAGTTATGCCATGCCTCAACAAGGGATCTTGGAGATTGAGTTGTTTGATGTATAGGGTATTGACTTCATGGGGCCTTTCCCACCATCATACTCAAACACTTATATTCTGGTGGCAGTGGATTATGTATCCAAATGGGTGGAAGCTATTGCAACACCCACTAATGATACTAAGACAGTGCTAAAAATCCTCCAGAAACATATCTTTAGCAGATTTGGTGTCCCTAGAGTACTAATCAGTGATGGGGGCGCGCATTTCTACAATAAACAGCTTTACTCTGCTATGGTTCGATATGGAGTTAGCCATAGGGTAGCAACTCCATATTATCCACAGACAAATGGGCAAGCTGAAGTCTCTAATAGAGAACTTAAAGGAATCCTGGAACGGATTGTGATTAACCGTAGTAGAGATTGGGCAAGAAGCTTGGATGATGCTCTGTGGGCATACAGAACAGCATTCAAGACTCCTATAGGAACCTCTCCATACCAGTTTGTGTATGGAAAATCTGTCACTTGCCAGTGGAACTGGAACAAAAGGCTTACTAGGCAACCAGATTCCTAAACCTTGATGCCAAGTTAGCTGGAGAAAAACGATTGCTCCAGCTAAACGAGCTAGAGGAATTCAGACTCAATGCTTTCGAAAATGCAAAAATTTACAAAGAGAAAGCAAAAAGATGGCATGACAAGAAACTGTCATCCAGATTCTTTGAGCAAGGGTAGAAAGTTCTGCTGTTTAACTCTAGGCTCAGATTATTCCCTAAAAAGTTGAAATCCCGGTGGAGAGGACCATATGTGATTACAAGTGTGTCACCATATGGATATGTAGAGCTTCAGGATAATGACTCTAACAAAAAATTCATTGTTAATGGACAGAGAGTCAAACATTATCTTGAAAGCAATTTTGAGCAAGAATGCTCAAAACTGAGACTTGATTAAAGCTCATAAATAGTCCAGCTAAAGACAATAAAGAAGCGCTTGCTGGGAGGCAACCCAGCCATTAACAAAGCTTATTTGTTAACTGATAAATTTATAGGTTCATATTAATTTTCTTTAAGGTAAAGTATCAATTGCATGAGTTCAGAGAGTTACAGAAGGATTCAGAGGATAAAACAGCAAAAAAAGAAGCTCGTTGGTGCGAAAATGCCAGTAAGAGCTGTTTTGGGAGTTAAACACCCAAAAGAAGCATCTACTAGGCGTTTAACGCCAGTAGAGATAGCCATCTGGGCGTTAAACGCCAGAAAGAAGCAACTTCTGGGCGTTTAACGCCAGATTTACAACGTCCTGGGCGTTCAGAAAAATCCCAGTGATAAAGGAGTTTTTGGCGTTTGATGTCAGATAGAAGCAACAGCTGGGCGTTAAATGCCCAGACCAAGCACCAACTGGGCGTTAAACGCCCAAAACATGCAGCAGTTGGGCATTTAACGCCAAGATTGTGGAAGGGAGGAAATTTTTGTTCCCAACTTGATTTTTTTCAAATTTTCTTGTTTCCATCCATAATTTCTTGCATAAAAATATTACAAATCCTAATTTTTCAAATCCTTTTTCAAAGATATCAAATGTATCTTAATTCTAAACATAAATATTTTTTAAAATCCTCTTCAACCTCTTTTCAAATCTTTTTCAAAACTCAATTATCTGTTTGAATTCTTTTCAAATCTTTTTAAATTCTTCTCAACTCTTTTTAAACTCAACATATCTTCTTTTTAAAATTCAAATTTATCTTTTTCAAATATCTTTCATATATTTTCAATTTTAAATTGCATCTTTTTTCTATCATATTTATCTTTTACAAATCATATCTTCTATCATATCTTCTTCAAAATTTTCGAAAACCCACCCCCTCCCTTTAAATCCACGTCCGGCTCCCTCCTCTCCTCCACAATTCGAACTTGGCTCTCCATCTATCCCTCTCCTTTCCTTTCTTTTGATTGAGGACAAGCAACCCTCTAAGTTTGGTGTGTTTATCCGTGATCACTAAACCAATACCCACTAAGATCATGACTCCTAAGGGAAAACAAACCACTCCAAGAGGCAATAAAGAGAATATTCCAAAACCACTTTGGAATCAAGGGAAGTTTTTAACCAAAGAACATTCAGACCATTACTACAAAATAATGGGTCTAAGGTTAGTGATCCCGAAAGTTAAATTCGATCTGAAAGAAGACGAATATCCGGAGATCCAAGAGCAAATTCGAAACAGGAGCTGGGAAATCCTAGCTAATCCTAAAACAAAGGTGGGAAGAAACATGGTTCAGGAATTCTACTCTAATCTATGGCAAACAGACAGGCAGAGAATAGCTGGAACCGCCTTCTATGACTATTAGACTTTGGTCAGAGGGAAGATTGTTCACCTCCACCCTAAAAAAATTAGGGAGATCTTCAAGCTACCTCAGCTAAAAGATGACCCAGACTCCTTTAACAGGAGAATGATGAGAACAAATAAGGGCTTGAACGAAATTCTAGAGGACATATGACTCCCTAGAACCAAGTGGACAACCAACACAAAGGGTGTCCCAAATCAACTCAAGAGAGGAGATCTCAAACAATTCGCCAGAGGCTGGCTGGACTTCATTGGGCGTTCTACTGCCCATTAGCAACCGCTCTGAAGTCACCATCAAAAGAGCAGTAATGATCCACTGCATTATATTGGAAAAAGAAGTGGAAGTTCATCAGTTGATTGGTGCACGAAATTGTGATCATCAATGGCGCCATCAACATGGTACGCTCAATTGCAATCTCAGCTCTTTATCACAACTTCGCACAACTAACCAGCAAGTGTACTGGGTCGTCCAAGTAATAAACCTTACGCGAGTAAGAGTCGATCCCACGGAGATTGTTGGTATGAAGCAAGCTATGGTCATCTTGTAAATCTCAGTCAGGCGGATTCAAATGGTTATGGAGGATTAATAATTAAAAGATAAATAAAACATAAAATAAAGATAGAGATACTTATGTAATTCATTGGTGAGAATTTCAGATAAGCGTATGGAGATGCTTTGTCCCTTCCGTCTCTCTGCTTTCCTACTGTCTTCATCCAATCCTTCTTACTCCTTTCCATGGCAAGCTGTATGTTGGGCATCACCGTTGTCAATGGCTACAGTCCCGTCCTCTCAGTGAAAATGTTCAACGCGCTCTGTCACAGCACGACTATTCATCTGTCGGTTCTCGATCATGTCAGAATAGAATCCAGTGATTCTTTTGCGTCTGTCACTAACGCCCCACAATTGCGAGTTTGAAGCTCGTCACAGTCATTCGATCCCTGAATCCTACTCAGAATATCATAGACAAGGTTTAGACCTTCCGGATTCTCAAGAATGGCCGCCAATGGATTCTAGCTTATACCACGAAGATTCTAATTAAGGAATCCAAGAGATATCCACTCAATCTAAGGTAGAACGGAGGTGGTTGTCAGGCACACGTTCATAGGTGAGAATGATGATGAGTGTCACGGATCATCACGTTCATCAAGTTGAGGAACAAGTGATATCTTAGAACAAGAATAAGCTGAATTGAATAGAAGAACAATAGTAATTGCATTAATACTCGAGGTACAGCAGAGCTCCACACCTTAATCTCTGGTGTGTAGAAACTCTACCGTTGAAAATACATAAGAACAAGGTCTAGGCATGGCCGAATGGCCAGCCTCCCAAAGAGGGTTCAATCATAAAAACATGATCAAAAGATGATCCGAAGATTGAAAGATCCTCTCTAAAATACAATAGCAAAAGGTCCTTTTTATAGAGAACTAGTAGCCTAGGGTTTACAGAAATGACGTAAAAATCCACTTCCGGGCCCACTTGGTGTGTGCTTGGGCTGAGAATTAAAGCTTCCATGTGTAGAGACTTTTCTTGGAGTTAAACGCCAGCTTTTGTGCCAGTTTGGGCGTTTAACTGCAACTTTTGTGCGAGTTCCGGCGTTTTAACGCCGGGAATTCTGAAGATGACTTGGAACGCCTGTTTGGGCCATCAAATCTCGGGCAAAGTATGAACTATTATATATGCTGGAAATCCCTGGATGTCTACTTTCCAACGCAATTGAAAGCGCATCAATTGGGCTTCTATAGCTCCAGAAAATCCACTTCGAGTGCAGGGAGGTCAGAATCCAACAGCATCTGCAGCCCTTTTCAGCCTCTGAATCAGATTTTTGCTCAGGTCCCTCAATTTCAGCAAGAAAATACCTGAAATCACAGAAAAACACACAAACTCATAGTAAAGTCCAGAAAAGTGAATTTTAAATAAAAACTAATAAAAATATAATAAAAACTAACTAAAACATACTAAAAGCATACTAAAAATAATGCCAAAAAGCGTATAAATTATCCGCTCATCACAACACCAAACTTAAATTGTTGCTTGTCCCCAAGCAACTGAAAATCAATAGGATAAAAAGAAGAAAGTATACAATGAATTCCAAAAATATCTATGAAGATCAGTATTGATTAGATGAGCGGGGCTTTTAGCTTTTTGCCTCTGAACAATTTTGGCATCTCACTTTATCCTTTGAAGTTTAGAATGATTGGCTTCTATAGGAACTCAGAATCCGGATAGTGTTATTGATTCTCCTAGTTAAGTATGATGATTCTTGAACACAGCTACTTTATGAGTCTTGGCCGTGCCCCAAAGCACTCTGTTTTCCAGTATTACCACCGGATACATCCATGCCACAGACACATAACTGGGTGAACCTTTTCAGATTGTGACTCAACTTTGCTAGAGTCCCCAATTAGAGGTGTCCAGGGTTCTTAAGCACACTCTTTTTGCTTTGGATAACGACTTTAACCGCTCAGTCTCAAGTTTTCACTTGACACTTTCACGCCACAAGCACATGGTTAGGGACAGCTTGGTTTAGCCGCTTAGGCCAGGATATTATTCCTGTAGGCCCTCCTATCCACTGATGCTCAAAGCCTTGGATCCTTTTTATTACCCTTGCCTTTTGGTTTAAAGGGCTATTGGCTTTTTCTGCTTGCTCTTTTTTTTTTGAATTCACTGCTTTTTCTTGCTTCAAGAATCATTTTTATGATTTTTCAGATCCTCAATAACATGTTTCCTTTTTCATCATTCTTTCAAGAGCCAAAAATTTTAACATTCATGAACAACAAATTCAAAAGACATATGCACTGTTCAAGCATACATTCAGAAATCAAAAGTATTGCCACCACATCAAAATAATTAATCTGTTATAAAATTCGAAATTCATGCAATTCTTCTCTTTTTCAATTAAGAACATTTTTCATTTAAGAAAGGTGATGGATTCATAGGACATTCATAACTTTAAGGCATAGACACTAAGACACTAATGATCATAAGACACAAACATAAATAAAACATAAAGCATAATTTTTGAAAAACAGAAAAATAAAGAACAAGGAGATTAAAGAACGGGTCCTCCTTAGTGATGGCGGTTTGTTCTTCCTCTTGAAGATCTTATGGAGTGCTTGAGCTCATCAATGTCTCTTCCTTGCCTTTGTTGCTCCTCTCTCATGATTCTTTGATCTTCACTAATTGATGCCAGGGCATTTTGGCCAGTTTCACTGACCATTTCTTTACTGTTTTTAGGTAATTTCATGCATTTTCTTATGAAATAAGTTAGTTTTGGGCAGATATTCACTCAGACCTTGATTCAAGCATACATTGTGCATTTTACATTGTTTCATGAGGATTTTTGCATGATTTTAATGACAAAATTGTATATTGCATTACCCATGACTTGGACTAGAACTTTGATGCACTCTATTGCTTGATTTCAAGACCAAAGGAAGCAAGGAATGGGAGGTAACTTGCAAAGTTAAGGAGAAAAGTAATTGCCAAAAACACTCTCAAAAGCCATCAATGCCCACGTTAAAGAGTCACATTAACTAAGTTAACGTGAACTCTAACGTGGAGAAGGGAAGTTGAGCCAACGTTAGTGACACTCAACATTGCCACTAACGTTGGCAAGCTCACAAATGGCCACGTTAGAAGCCACGTTAACGTGGCCTCTAACGTTAAAGGGGGAAGAGAAGCCAACGTTAGTGACACTCAACATTGTCACTAACGTTGGCTTAAGGTGCAAAGAGCCACGTTAACTCCCACGTTAACTTGGTTAACGTGGGAGCTAACGTAAGAGATGGAGAGTTGTCGACAACGTTAGTGACACTCAACATTGTCACTAACGTTGGAGCAACCACACAACCCCCAAGAGCCACGTTAAATTCTACGTTAACTTGGTTAACGTGGAAGCTAACGATGAGGAATGAAGAATGAGCCAACGTCAATGACACTCAACATTGTCACTAACGTTGGGATGGCTAAGAATGGTCACGTTAGAAGCCACGTTAACCTAGTTAACGTGGACTCTAACGTGAGACCTAGGGGCACACTTGAACATTAGTGACAATGTTGAGTGTCACTAACGTTCTCGAAGGTTGGCAAAAGCCACGTTAGAAGCCACGTTAACCTAGTTAACGTGAGCTTTAATGTGAAGCAAGGAGGGGCACACTTGAACGTTAGTGACAATGTTGAGTGTCACTAACGTTCTCGAAGGCTAACAAGGCAACGTTAAAAGCCACGTTAACCCAGTTAACGTGGGCTTTAACGTGAGGCAAAGGGGTGCATGGCAACGTTAGTGACAATGTTAAGTGTCACTAACGTTCTCGAACTTGCATTCTCACTAAATGATAAAAACCCCTAACGTCTTGAGCTAAAGTCTATGCCCACTTCACACTATCTCTCTGCAAGTAAGCCAAGCCCAATTGAAGAAAGGAACTGCTTCAAGTTCAAAGATCCAGAGGCCCAAGACTTGAAGAGCTAACTAGAAGCAAAGAAGAGTAGTATATATAGGAGTAGTTTTGAAAGAGAGAGGAGCTTTTGGAAGGAGCTAGGACAGAGAACTACTCTCTGTATTTACTTTCTTTGTACTTCTAGCTTTATCATGTATTCTCCATCTTTGATTTTGATTTCTAGAGCTATGAACAACTAAAACCCTTCATTGGGTTAGGGAGCTCTGTTGTAATTTGATGGATCAATACTAATTTTCTTATTCTTCTTCTATCTTTCCTTTTGATTTTACTTGAAAGCTTTCGATCCTCATCCAATTGGATAGTTATCTTGGAAAAGAAGCTATTCAAACATGGATCTCTTCGTATCCTTGAAAGTGGAATGGAGAGATTAGCTAGAAATGCTTTCTCATGCTGGACCAAATTGAGTGTGGATGGGTATGTGGCTATAACCCTCTAATCATTTGATTTGGGAAGTGCATGTGGTATAATCAGTGACCACACTTCATCTCTTCTCATGAGCAATTGACCAAGGAATTGACTATTGATCAAGATTTGAGAGATTGAATTGCAAGAAATTGTGATTCAATCACTTAAGATTGCCAAGGAGATCAATGAGAGCATTAATTGAGGAAGAGATGAAAATGAAATTGATCCGGAGAATGCAACATCTCCTAAGCCCAATGAACTCCCCATTTCTGATCTTACCCATTCTCTTTATTTTCTGCAATTTACTTTTATGAGCAATTCCCCCATTCCCATTTACAATTCTGCTAATTACTTTCAGTCATTTACTTTCTCGCCATTTTAATTTTTGCAATTATCAACTCTATTCATGGATTCGCTCAACTAGATCATTCCTCTAATTAAAGTTGCTTGATCAATCAATCCCTGTGGGATTCGACCTCACTCTATTGTGAGTTTTTACTTGACGACAAATTCGGTACACTTGCCGAATGGGAATTTGTTGAGAGACAAATTTTACCCCGATCAAGTTTATGGCACCGTTGCCGGGGATTGATTGTGCATCGACAATGATTACATTAGAGGATCACTAGATTGAACATTTGTATTTTGTTTGATTTAATTTTCTGTTTGGTTAATTTGCTTTTCGTCTTAGTTTAATTCTTCCCCTCCCCTGTTTCTGAGTTTTTCTTTGCTATTTACAATTCAGTTCACTAACCCACTAACTGTTTGATATATTGCATCACTGACACTAACAAGTTATTCTAATAAGATACTTTCTGCATTGTTTTTTTTTTCTTGCTTGTACTCTGTTGGTTGTATGACAGGGAGAAGAAGCAGAGCCTCAACTTCCTTTGATTCTGAACCTGGGAGAACCTTCTTAAGATTAAAAAGGGAAGCAAAAGAAAAATGTGTAGTGGGTGCTGAAGAAGAGGAGGAACACTGTGAAGAATACTTTGAAACAACCATGGAAGACCATCGTGAGGAAGAGGTGCACAACCATAGTGGAGGAGATAGAGCAAATCCTGGTGGGGAAGATAGAAGAGTCTTGGGCTCTTACATTAACCCAAACCCAGGGAACTGCGGAAGTAGCATCCAAAAACTAACCATCCATGCCAAAAACTTTGAACTAAAGCCACAGCTCATCACCCTCGTTCAGAACAATTGCTCGTTCGGAGGAGGTGTCCAAGAAGACCCCAACCAACACTTGAACACCTTCCTGAGAATATGTGACACAGTAAAGTCCAATGGCGTTCAACCAGACGTCTATAGACTGTTGTTGTTCCCATTCTCTCTCAGAGACAAGGCAACCAAGTGGTTGGAGTCTTTTCCAAAGGATAGCTTGACGACTTGGGATGAGGTTATGAACAGATTCTTGGCAAGATTTTACCCTCCTCAACGAGTTAATCGGCTGAGAGCTGAGGTCCAAACTTTCAGGCAACAAGATGGTGAGACTCTATATGAAGCATGGGAGAGGTTTAAAGACCTAACAAGGAGATGTCCATCTGATATGTTCAATGAATGGGTGCAGCTGCACATTTTCTATGAAGGACTGTCATATGAATCTAAGAAGGCCGTAGACCATTCATCCGGAGGTTCTTTGAACAAGATGAAGACCATCGAGGAAGCCATAGATGTCATTGAAACTGTAGCTGAGAATGACTACTTCTATGCTTCCGAAAAAGGGAACACTAGAGGGGTAATGGAGCTGAACAATGTAGATGCTCTGCTTGCTCAAAACAAGGTCATCACCAAGCAGCTAGCTGACCTCACCAAGAAGATGGAGAGAAGTCAAGTGGCAGCAATCACCACTTCAACTCAAGAGGAAGCAAGTGAAGATGAGCAAGGCACTCAGGAGCAAGCCAACTACATTGGGAATTCACCTAGATACAACCATGATCCATACTCCAAGACCTACAACCCTGAATGGAGGAATCACCCAAACTTTGGGTGGGGGAATCAACAAGACCAAGGCCAAGATCAGAGACGTCACAACCCCAACAACACAGCTCCCCAACAATTCACACAGAGGACATACCAACAAAACCACAGCAATACATCTCACTCTTCTACCTCTACCCCCAACATACCATCATTTGATGACAGAATCTCTAAGATTGAAACCTTACTTGAAAGCATATGCAAAGACATTCAAGACAATAAGGTGTTCAAAGAGGAGGTGAGAGCCAGTATGAAAAATCGGGGGGAAGCAATCAAGAAGCTGGAATTCCAAGTGGGATATTTGTCTGAGAAGATGCCCAAACCCACTGATAGCTTCCTAAGTGACACGGAGAAGAATCCGAGAGGTGAAGCGAAGAAGGTAAGATGGGAAGACTGCAATATGGTCACTACAAATGACAAGGAGACTGAAGACAAGCCAAGCAAGCTGTCAGAACAACCTGAACATACCTTAGTAGAGAAGGAGAAGAAAGACCAACAAGAACCAGAAATCTCACAACAGGAACTGCTGAGACTATATGCACCATTTCCTCAACTGCTAAAGGGTGCTGTGGGAAAGATAATGTACTCAAGGTTCTTAGACTCATTTGCATCTTTGAATGTGAACATACCATTTATCAAGGTCATTCAGCAAATGCCAGCATTCATCAAGTATATGAAGGAACTACTTCCCAGGAAGAGCTCACTCAAAGGGGGCCAGACTATAGTGATGAACAAGGATTGCAGCACCCTCATTCAAACATAATTGCCTGCGAAAAGAAAAGACCCAGGGAGTTTTCATGTCCCTTGTGCTATAGGGGAAACAAATTTTGATAGAGCACTTTGCGATTTAGGAGCAAGCATCAACTTAATACCCCTATCCCTGGTAGAAAGGCTGCAGATCAATGAGATACTACCTACAGATGTAGTCATAAGACTGGCTGACAAGACTCAAAAGCAAGCAGTAGGAGTGTTGGAAAATGTGTTGCTCAAAGTTGGAAAATACTTTCTCCCAACAGACTTTGTCATCTTGGACATGGAAGAGAGTCACCTGCACCCAATCATATTGGGGAGACCATTTCTAGCTACTGCTAGAGCACTCATAGATGTGGAGAAAGGAGAGCTAATATTAAGGATCCATGATGAACAACTGAGCTTCAGTGTTTTCGAACTCTCACCGAAAAAAGATGAAGAGGACAAAGAACCGAGCAAAGTGCATCATGAGATACTAAAGGAAGAAGCAAGCACTGAAGCACAACCAGCTCATCTTGAGATTCACTGGGTTGATGGATAAGGCCAGCAGCAAGTGCCACAGGTCAAGGAAAAATTAGAGGAACCTAAGCCACCAGAAGTTTGTGAGGACATTAACAAAAGCTCATCAAAGAAGGAGGCCACCAGGAGTAAGAAAACAGCACCAGGGGCAAAGAAGAAGGTACCAAGGGGGTGGCGGAACAAGAAGATTCCTACGGAAGATTTCTCTCCAGGGGATAAAGTAATCTCAGCCTACTTCATAGATATCTCCCCTAATCTCCCCACTGTACCATCTCAGCTACCTAAGGTCTTCACCATCAACAGAGTTCTCTCCTTGGAGCATATAGAGATCATTGATACAACCAACGGATACAAGTCCACTGCCAGAGGAGAAGACTTCAAGCATTACCAACCACCATAAAAAGGGGGTAACGTCAAGCTAGTGACGCTAAAGAAGCGCTTCATGGGAGGCAACCCATGTTTACATGCTTTCAGAAGTAGTGAATAAATCAATATTCATGAATTCCAACCAAAACTTGAAGAACACATGTGAAATTTTTATATGCAGAATATAGTAAAGAACAAGTTTGGTGTTCAAAGCATTATTCTTAAAGCTTTGAACACAACTTTTCATCACAGTGCTCCAAACTAAGTTTGGTGTCACCCTATGGTGCCACCAATTTGCATATGAAGATACACAGTTAGTCAGTTAGTGGAATTCAGGAATAAACAAATTCTTTTATTATTCAAGCTGTAGATGTTAAAGCATTTTTGTTTCTTTTATAAAAGTAGTTCTTACTCTTCTTATTTTATCTTTATAGGGAAAAGAAAGGAGCATTGAGGAGATTGATAGGACAAGTGAAAAGAAATGGTTCAGCACTTTATGAAGAAATACACACACACGTGACTCAAGGAAGAATGCATTGGAAAATGTTGCCATGCAACATGGAAGAAAGAGGAAACTTGATGACCGAACCAATAACCACAATAAAGTGGTGATCCTTGTCCATGAGCAGGCATAACCCCAACCGTCCATCGAGCGACAAATCCATCAATCTACACCATCCATTCACTTACTACTCCCCTATATAAGTAGCCCTTGTTCCGTACCCAACCTTAACTTTCTTTACACACTCTTCATACATATTCATTCCGAAACGCAGCACTTCTTACCTCATTACAAACGTTCCCTCCCCCTTACTCTCTTCATTGCCATAAAACCCTAAACAACCAGAAGTCTCCACAACCTTACCACCTTCACATAAGAATTATCATTCATGGCATCCTCAAGTGCCAAGAGAAGGAAGGGAAAGGAACCCATGGAGGAACACCCGTATGATGAGAAGAGGTTTAGAAGCTTGCATCATGCATTGGAATACGGGTGGATGGTTGGTAAGGAAATCATTTATGATTTGGAATTTCAAGTTAAGAAGAGTGAGTGCCCGGAAATCTCAGAGAAGGTAGAAAGGAGAAGATGGGAGCTCCTCACTGACCCAGTCACTAAGGTGAATGCAAACCTCATAAGAGAATTTTATGCAAATGCAGTCCGGTATGATAAGAAAGATGAGTCATATATAAGCTTTGTGAGAGGAAAAATGGTGGATTTTGGTCCCATGAGTGTAATCAGGGCATTGAAGCTACGGTCTATACCATTTGAAGAAGAAAGTTATCACTCAAGGATGGACAACAACCCCAATTATGACCAGATCCTGCGAGACCTTTGTGTACCCGGAGCTGACTGGGAAAGGGGAGTAGGAAATAAGCCAAAATTCATCAAGAGAACAGATCTCACTCCTGAAGCCAAAGGGTGGTTTGAGCTAGTGAGGAGGTCCATCCTCCCAGCTGCAAACAACTCGGAGGTGAATTTGGAAAGGGCAACAATGGTGCATTGCATACTCAAGGGAGGAGAAATCAAGGTTCATGAAATCATAGCTCAAGGCATTAGAAAGATGGCAGAGAAAAGTGACGCAAGAGGGACGTTAGGTTACCCCAGCACTATTTACCGACTATGCAAGAAAGCTGGGGTGGAGTTTGAGGATGAGGATCCTGTATGGATAAAGGAAGGCATTCCAATAACAGTTCGAAGGATGAATGCTGCAGCATCCCCCATACCTCAAAAGAAGCAAAGAAAGAGTAAAGGCCCTCAAGGAGTGGAAAGACAAGCCTCAGAGGAGCAAGCACTACAGACCTTGGACATGCATCAACTTCAGGAAGCCCTTGATGGCTTGTCTAGACAGTACTTGGAAGGCCAAGGAGCACAGAAAGAGCTACAACTACAGATGATGAGGCAGCAAGAGGAAGCACTATCAAGATGGATAACCCAACAAGGAGAGTGGCAAAGGCAGATGATAGAACAGCAACAAAGTCAAGGGCAACAATGGGGAGAAACATTCAATAGGATGGAGCAAAAGCAAAATGAGCAACAAGAGTCCATCCAGAGGCTAATCAACATCCAAGCACATCAAGGGGCACACATACATGAGATGCATCAAAGGCTGATAGAACACACAGAACTACTGGACGAGCAAAGGGCATTTGCAGAAAGTGTTTACATGAGCGAGACAGGACATCACATAAACACTCAAGCCAAGATCGGGTACCTAGTAGGACAGCTGCCTATATTACACCCAGGAATCGCAAGGTATGAAGAAGTGAGGGATGAATTAGCACGAGAAGAGAGAAAAAGGGTGGAAGAGAGCTATGAATCAGTGAGGAAGGCACTTGCAGATTGGAAGCAAGCAAGATTGGCACGGCTGCAAGGAAGTGCAAAAGGACACAAGGAGGACAAGCATGGAGGGGAGCATGAGCAACCACATGAGTAAAAGGTGGTGGAGCTCCTTTCTTGTTTTTTTTAGTTTATATTATCAATAAGGAGGATCTTGTATGAAATAGGACATGCCTCCATATTAGCTAGACAACTTTCAATTATGCATTCTGAATTTTATGATTAAGAAGTCAATGCTTGCTAGCCTTTATGTTACTGCATTCGGATCTTTACTTATTGTATGTTTGTCCTTAGAATCAAATGAAGAGAGAATGTTTATGTTTTGAAATACCATAGTAGAGTTCATAATGTGGAAGTGCATTCATGAATCCTTGGGGGTAGTCATAAGTTAGCTAAGTTGTTTCAACCACAAGGTTAGGATGACAACTATCTATCCTGAATGCTTTACTTTTGATATACCCATGAGACTAAGATAACAACAAGATCCTAATAAGAGAAAAGGGAAAGAACAAGGGAAGTGAAAAACAAAAGAAAAAGAGTAAGCAATAAGGCTAGGCACCAATGGTTTACCCTAAGACATGTGTCTGTGGTGCTCCTGTGTGAGGGATCTACTTGGATGAATAAGCTCTTTGGGGTGCTTCATCACCTGGTAACTTGGGTTAACTAACCCGGGATTATCAGCTGAAAATCCACTATCAAGAGTAACCCTCACCACAGAGCATTTAGTAACCCAAAGAGGTGCTGGACACCAAGGTCTGAAGGAAAGAAAATAAATAAACTATATGCGTGTGGTGTGTATGTATGGGGGAGAGACTTGAGTAAATAAGTCCTTAGGGGTGCTTCAACACCTAGCACCTTGAACCAACTGGTTCGGGAGTGTTGGCTGAAAGCTTATCCTAAAGAGTTGCCCCCTTACAAAACACTTAGCCTAAATAACACAAACAGCCCTTGAAATAACAATTAAAGGATCAATAAATAAAGGTCTCATGGGATATAACAAAGTGAGTATTTTAGGAGATGATAAAGGTCTGAAAGCCAGTAGTGGAATGAACCTAAGTTGCTATGCATGAAACCACCATAAAATCAGTAATATGACTTCCACAAGAATGATTCATTTCTCTGAAGATTCCATTCATCATTCTCTTGTTCCAGTACTTGCTTAGGGACAAGCAAGCTTTAAGTTTGATGTTGTGATGCCAGGGCATTTTGGCCAGTTTCACTGACCTTTTCTTTACTGTTTTTAGGTAATTTCATACATTTTCTTAGGAAATAAGTTAGTTTTGGGCAGATATTCACTCAGACCTTGATTCAAGCATACATTGTGCATTTTACATTGTTTCATGAGGATTTTTGCATGATTTTAATGACAAAATTGTATATTGCATTACCCATGACTTGGACTATAACTTTGATGCACTCTATTGCTTGATTTTAGGACCAAAGGAAGCAAGGAATGGGAGGTAACTGATGTGCGGAAAACGATCCGACACAAAACTCACCGGCAAGTGTACCGGGTCGCATCAAATAATAATAACTCACATGAGTGAGGTCGATCCCACAGGGATTGAAGGATTGAGCAATTTTAGTTTAGTGGTTGATTTAGTCAAGCGAATTAAGTTTTGGTTGAGTGGTTTGTATTTAACAGAAGCTAAATTGCTTGAAATGTAAAGGGAGAGGGGAAAATTGCAGTAAATTAAAGAGCAGGAAAGTAAACTTGCTGAATCTTAAAGAACAAGAAAGTAAATGACTGAAACTTAAAGTGCAAGAAATGTAAATTGCAGTAATTTAAAATGCAAGGAATATAAATTGCTTGAATGTAAAAGGGATTTGAGAAATGGGATTTCAGAATCTAAGCAAAGAGGAACTGAATTGCAACAATTAATAGAGCAGAAATTGAATTAGAAGCAATTAGAACTCAAATAGCAAGGAAATCAAGTGCAGCAAAGGTTCACAGAAGAACCAAAAGGAAATTGGGATCTCAGGACTCTAGAGACTAGGTAGCAAAGCCTAGATCTCAATTGCCTTCCCAGATCCAAGTTCACAAAGCAATTGACAAGAAATAGAAGAAGAAGCAGTAAAGGAAATTGAAATTGAACTCAATTGTGCAGAAAGTAATTAAAGAGATTTTGAATGGAGATTGAGACAGAATTTCCTCAATTCTTCACACCCAAAACTCAAAACAAGAAAAGTAAAAGTGCCCAAGCAAGAACGAGGAAGAAGAGAGATCAATTCTCCTCCCCAATTCTCTGAAATCTCAGTGAAGTCACCAAGAGAAGTTCCAAAGCTCCAAATAAAAGTAAAGGTTCAAAGGAAAATTCAAAGTTCAAAAGTAGAGGAAAAGGTTAAGCAAAAGGTCCTAATTACATCAAACTAACTCCTATTTATACACTTTCTATTCTTGGATCTTGGGATTTGGATGGGCTTTTGATTTGGTGAAGAAATGAATTAAATTGGATTTTTAATCCAATTGTCAGCCCAAGAACAATTGCTTCCAGGAGGCTGCCCTGCCCTTGTGGAGGGCAGGGCAGGATTTGATGCATGCGGCCTTGGTGCGAGCGTGGCGTGCGAGCTTGGTGCGCAGGATGCTGCCCTGCCCTCGCGGAGGAAAGGGCAGAACTTTCTGGTGTGCCATTTTGGTGCCTGTGCGTGCTCCTGGTGCTGCCGAATGATGCCTTGGTGCGCCAGAATGGTGCGCTGGCCGTGCCACAACAAAATGCTGCCCTGCCCTCGCGGAGGGCAGGGCAGTGTTTCCAAATTGAAGTCCCGTGTTCGAGACTTGGCCGATACACACGCTACCCATTTTCCTTGGCTTTCTTGGCACCATAATGAAGCCTAGTTCCTTGCTTCCTCCTTGTGCCGTGTTCGAGACTTGTGGCAAGCAAGGGTAAACTTTTTCCTTTGATTAATTTTCCATGAAGGCCCGATACTGCCCTTGTGGAGGGCAGGGCAAGGTTTTTCCTTCCTTTGATCCAAGGCACAATTTTGTGCTCTGCCCTTGTCGTGGGCAGGGCAGAGTTGCCTTCCACGCCTTGTTTCCTTATGTTGCCCTCCTAGAGGGCAGTGTGCCCTTGTGGAGGGCAATGCTTGCTTCCTCCATTATGCGCCACACCTTTTTCTCCTTTGGCCACACTTCTCCTACAATAAACCAAAACAACCACTCCAAGTATCACTAAATTCACAAGGCTTATAAATCAATTAAAAATCAATTAAATTTAGCTTAAACCTCATGAGTTAACATTAATTTCATGGTAGTTGCTTGATCTAAAGAAGTTATGTATTTTCATTCCAAATCACTTACTTAGGATGCAAGAAAGTGCATAAAGACTAACAAAACAAGTAAAATTAGCTTGAAAAATGGGTATATGATGACTTGTCATCAGTAACTTGCAAAGTTAAGGAGAAAAGTAATTGCCAAAAACACTCTCAAAAGCCATCAATGCCCACGTTAAAGAGTCACGTTAACTAAGTTAACGTGAACTCTAACGTGGAGAAGGGAAGTTGAGCCAACGTTAGTGACATTCAACATTGCCACTAACGTTGGCAAGCTCACAAATGGCCACGATAGAAGCCACGTTAACCTAGTTAACGTGGCCTCTAACGTTAAAGGGGGAAGAGAAGGCAACGTTAGTGAAACTCAACATTGTCACTAACGTTGGCCTAAGGTGCAAAGAGCCACGTTAACTCCCACGTTAACTTGGTTAACGTGGGAGCTAACGTAAGAGATGGAGAGTTGTCGACAACGTTAGTGGCACTCAACATTGTCACTAACGTTGGAGCAACCACACAACCCCCAAGAGCCACGTTAACTTGGTTTAATGTGGAAGCTAACGATGAGGAATGAAGAATGAGCCAACGTCAGTGACACTCAACATTGTCACTAACGTTGGGATGGCTAAGAATGGACACGTTAGAAGCCACGTTAACCTAGTTAACATGGACTCTAACGTGAGACCTAGGGGCACACTTGAACGTTAGTGACAATGTTGAGTGTCACTAACGTTCTCGAAGGTTGGCAAAAGCCACGTTAGAAGCCACGTTAACCTAGCTAACGTGAGCTTTAACGTGAAGCAAGGAGGGGCACACTTGAACGTTAGTGACAATGTTGAGTGTCACTAACGTTCTCGAAGGCTAACAAGGCAACGTTAAAAGCCACGTTAACCCAGTTAACGTGGGCTTTAACGTGAGGCAAATGGGTGCATGGCAACGTTAGTGACAATGTTAAGTGTCACTAACGTTCTCGAACTTGTATTCTCACTAAATGATAAAAACCCCTAACGTCTTGAGCTAAAGTCTATGCCCACTTCACACTATCTCTCTGCAAGTAAGCCAAGCCCAATTGAAGAAAGGAACTTCTTCAAGTTCAAAGATCCAGAGGCCCAAGACTTGAAGAGCTAACTGGAAGCTGAGAAGAGTAGTATATATAGGAGTAGTTTTGAAAGAGAGAGGAGCTTTTGGAAGGAGCTAGGACAGAGAACTACTCTCTGTATTTACTTTCTTTGTACTTCTAGCTTTATCATGTATTCTCCATCTTTGATTTTGATTTCTAGAGCTATGAACAACTAAAACCCTTCATTGGGTTAGGGAGCTCTGTTGTAATTTGATGGATCAATACTAATTTTCTTATTCTTCTTCTATCTTTCCTTTTGATTTTACTTGAAAGCTTTCGATCCTCATCCAATTGGATAGTTATCTTGGAAAAGAAGCTATTCAAACATGGATCTCTTCGGATCCTTGAAAGAGGAATGGAGAGATTAGCTAGAAATGCTTTCTCATGCTGGACCAAATTGAGTGTGGATAGGTATGTGGCTATAACCCTCTAATCATTTGATTTGGGAAGTGCATGTGATATAATCAGTGACCACACTTTATCTCTTCTCATGAGCAATTGACCAAGGAATTGGCTAATGATCAAGATTTGAGAGATTGAATTGCAAGAAATTGTGATTCAATCACTTAATATTGCCAAGGAGATCAATGAGAGCATTAATTGAGGAAGAGATGAAAATGAAATTGATCCGGAGAATGCAACATCTCCTAAGCCCAATGAACTCCCCATTTCTGATCTTACCCATTCTCTTTATTTTCTGCAATTTACTTTTATGAGCAATTCTCCCATTCCCATTTACAATTCTGCTAATTACTTTCAGTCATTTACTTTCTCGCCATTTTAATTTCTGCAATTATCAACTCTATTCATGGATTCGCTCAACTAGATCATTCCTCTAATTAAAGTTGCTTGATCAATCAATCCCTGTGGGATTCAACCTCACTCTATTGTGAGTTTTTACTTGACGACAAATTCGGTACACTTGCCGAATGGGAATTTGTTGAGAGACAAATTTTACCCCGATCACTAATTTCATGGAGGAGGATGGAATGTTCTTGGCACTCCACCCTTAGTTGTCCCATGTTGGAACTCAATTCTCCTAGGGAGGTGTTGATTTGCTCCCAATAGTTTTATGGAGGAAAGTGCATCCCTTGAGGCATCTCAGGGATTTCATGATGAGGAATTTCCTCATGTCCATGAGTGGGATCTCTTGTTTGCTCCATCCTCTTCTTAGTGATGGGCTTGTCCTCATCGATGAGGATGTCTCCCTCTATGTTAATTCCAACTGAATTACAGAGGTGACAAATGAGATGAGGGAAGGCTAACATTGCCAAGGTAGAGGACTTATCCGCCACCATATAAAGTTCTTGGGATATAACCTCATGAACTTCTACTTCCTCTCCAATCATGATGCTATGAATCATGATAGCCCGGTCTATAGTAGCTTCGGACCGGTTGCTAGTGGGAATGATTGAGCGTTGGATAAACTCCAACCATCCCCTAGCCACGGGCTTGAGGTCATGCCTTCTCAGTTGAACCGGCTTTCCTCTTGAATCTCTCTTCCATTGAGCGCCCTCTTCACAAATGTTTATGAGGACTTGGTCCAACCTTTGATCAAAGTTGACCCTTCTAGTGTAGGGGCGTTCATCTCCTTGCATCATGGGCAAGTTGAATGCCAACCTTACATTTTCTGGACTAAAATCTAAGCATTTCCCTCGAACCATTGTAAGCCAATTCTTTGGGTCCGGGTTCACACTTTGATCATGGTTCTTGGTGATCCATGCATTGGCATAGAACTCTTAAACCATTAAGATTTCGACTTGTTGAATGGGGTTGGTAAGAACTTCCCAACCTCTTCTTCGGATCTCATGTCGGATCTCCGGATATTCACTCTTTTTGAGTTTGAAAGGGACCTCGGGGATCACCTTCTTCATGGTCGCAACTTTATAGAAGTGGTCTTGATGCACCTTTGAGATGAATCTCTCCATCTCCTATGACTCGGAGGTGGAAGCTTTTGCCTTCCCTTTCCTCTTTCTAGAGTTTTCTCTGGCCTTAGGTGCCATAAATGGTTATGGAAAAACAAAAAGCAACGCTTTTACCACACCAAACTTAGAAGGTTTGCTCGTCCTTGAGCAAAAGAGGAAAGAAAAGAGTAGAAGAAGAGGAAATAGAGGAGATAGAGGGGGAGAAGTAGTGTTTAGGTTGTGTGAAAATGAAGGAATGAAGTAGGGTTTATATAGGGGTGGAGAGAGGGGTAGGATTCGACCATTATGGGTGGGTTTGGGAGGAAAAGTGGTTTGAATTTGGATGGTGGGGTTTGTGGGGTTTTATGAATGATGGATGTCAGTGGTGAAGAGAATGGTGGGAGTTGACAGGTGAGGGTTTTTTTTTTGGGAAGAGGTATTGAGGTGATTGGTGAATGGGTGAAGAAGAGAGAGAGTGGTGGGGTAGGTGGGGATCCTGTGGGATCCGCAGATCCTGAGGTGTCAAGGATAGCTTATCCTTGCACCAAGTGGCGTGCAAAACGCCCTTTCTGCCAATCCTGGCATTAAACACCGGGCTGCTGCCCTTTTCTGGCGTTAAACGCCAGTTTCTTGGCCATTCCTGGCGTTAAACGCCAGTCTGGTGCCCCTTTCTGGCATTAAATGCCCAGAATGGTGCCAGACTGGGCGTTAAACGCACATTTACTGCCCTTACTGGCGTTTAAACGCCAGCAAGTTTTTTCCTCCAGGGTGTGCTTTTTTCATTCTGTTTTTCATTTTGTTTTTGCTTTTTCAATTGTTTTTGTGACTTCACATAATCATCAACCTATAAAAATAAAATAACAATGGAAAATAGATAAATATAACATTGGGTTGCCTCCCAACAAGCGCTTCTTTAATGTCAGTAGCATGACAGTGGGCTCTCATGGAGCCTTATAGATATTCGGAGCAATGTTGGAACCTCCCAACACCAAACTTAGAGTTTGAATGTGGGGGTTCAACACCAAACTTAGAATTTGGTTGTGGCCTCCCACACCAAACTTAGAGTTTGACTGTGGGGGCTCTGTTTAACTCTGTTTTGAGAGAAGTTCTTCATGCTTCCTCTCCATGGTTACAGAGGGATATCCTTGAGCCTTAAACACAAAGGATTCTTCATTCACTTGAATGATCAATTTTCCTCTGTCAACATCAATCACAGCCTTTGCTGTGGCTAGGAAGGGTCTGCCAAGGATGATGGATTCATCCATGCACTTCCCAGTCTCTAGGACTATGAAATCAGCAGGGATGTAATGGTCTTCAATCTTTACCAGAACATCATCTACAAGTCCATAAGCTTGTTTTCTTGAATTGTCTGCCATCTCTAGTGAGATTCTTGCAGCTTGTACCTCAAAGATCCCTAGCTTCTCCATTACAGAGAGAGGCATGAGGTTTATGCTTGACCCTAGGTCACACAGAGCCTTCTCGAAGGTTATGGTGCCTAATGTATAAGGTATTAAGAACTTTTCAGGGTCCTGTCTCTTTTGAGGTAATCTCTACCTAGTCAAGTCATCCAGTTCTTTGGTGAGCAAAGGGGGTTCATCCTCCCAAGTCTCATTACCAAATAACTTGTCATTTAGCTTCATGATTGCTCCAAGGTACTTAGCAACTTGCTCTTCAGTGATATCTTCGTCCTCTTCAAAGGAAGAATACTCATCAGAGCTCATGAATGGTGGTGGACGAAATTGTAATCCTCAAAGTTGGACTCTCTGTACTTGTATGAAATTTAATTCGAGATAATAATGGCTCTTGGCTATGTGTGGACACAACTCCGTTTAACTTAACCAGCAAGTGTACTGGGTCATCCAAGTAATACCTTACGTGAGTAAGGGTCGATCCCACAGAGATTGTTGGTATGAAGCAAGCTATGGTCATCTTGTAAATCTCAGTCAGGTGGATAGTAATTGATTATGGATTTCGAAAATTAATAATAAACAAAAAATAAAATAGGATAGAAATACTTATGTAAATCAATAGTGGGAATTTCAGATAGGTGCATGGAGGTGCTGTGGTCTTTCCATATCTCTATTTTCTTATTACATTCATCCAATCCTTCTTACTCCTTTCCATGGCAAGTTGTATGTAGGGCATTACCGTTGTCAATGGCTACATCCCATCCTTTCAGTGAAAATGGTCCAAATGCTCTGTCACAGCACGGCTAATCATCTGTCGGTTCTCAATCAGGTTGGAATAGAATCCCTTGATTCTTTTGTGTCTGTCACTAACGCCCAGCCTTCAGGAGTTTGAAGCTCGTCACAGTCATTCAATCCCAGAATCCTACTCGGAATACCACAGACAAGGTTTAGACTTTCCGGATTCTCATGAATGCCGCCATCAATTCTAGCTTATACCACGAAGATTCTGATTAAGGAATCCAAGAGATATGCGCCCGACCTAAGGTAGAACGGAAGTGGTTGTCAATCACGCACGTTCATAGGTGAGAATGATGATGAGTGTCACGGATCATCACATTCATCAAGTTGAAGTGCAACGAATATCTTAAAATAGGAATAAAGAGAATTGAATAGAAAATAATAGTAATTGTATTGAAACTTGAGGTACAGCAGAGCTCCACACCCTTAATCTATGGTGTGTAGAAACTCCACCGTTGAAAATACATAAGTGAAAGGTTCAGGCATGGCCGAATGGCCAGCCCCCATGGTCTAAGGACTAGGCGTCCAGAGATGTCTAATACACTAGTAAAAAGTCCTATTTATAATAAACTAGCTACTAGGGTTTACATGAATAAGTAATTGATGCATAAATCCACTTTCGGGGCCCACTTGGTGTATGTTTGGGCTGAGCTTGATCTATCCACGAGCTGAGGCTTCTTTTGGAGTTGAACGCCAAGTTGTAACGTGTTTTGGACGTTCAACTCTGGGTCGTGACGTGTTTCTGGCGTTTGACTCCAGACAGCAACATGGAACTGGCGTTGAGCGCCAGTTTACGTCGTCAATTCCCGAATAAAGTATGAACTATTATATATTGCTGGAAAGATCTCGATGTCTACTTTCCAACGCCGTTGAGAGCGCGCCATTTGAAGTTCTGTAGCTCCAGAAAATCCATTTCGAGTGCAGGGAGGTCAGATTCCAACAGCATCAGCAGTCCTTTGTTAGCCTCTTTTTCAGAGTTTTGCTCAGGTCCCTCAATTTCAGCCAAAAATTACCTGAAATCACAGAAAAACACACAAACTCATAGTAAAGTCCAGAAATGTGAATTTAACATAAAAACTAATGAAAACATCCTTAAAAGTAGCTTGAACTTACTAAAAACTACATAAAAACAATGCCAAAAAGCGTATAAATTATCCGCTCATCAAATGGCAGAAGTAAATCCAATGGAATCTCTATGTTCTCAGTGTGAGCCTCAGATTCCCATGGTTCCTCATTAGGGAACTCATTGGAGGCCAGTGGACGTCCATTGAGGTCTTCCTCAGTGGCGATCACTGCCTCTTCCTCCTCTCCAAATTTGACAATGTTGATGGCCTTACACTCTCCTTTTGGATTCTCTTCTGTATTGCTTGGAAGAGTACTAGGATGGAGTTCAGTAACTTTCTTACTCAGCTGCCTCCAAGTTTCTAATGCAGGACCTTGTTTCAGTCATGAAACTTTGAGTGGTTTTGATTAGATTAGAGACCATGGTTGCTAAGTCAGAGTGGCTCTGCTTAGAATTCTCTGTCTGTTGCTGAGAAGATGATGGAAAAGGCTTGCCATTGCTAAACCTGTTTCTTCCACCATTATTGTTCTTGAAACCTTATTGAGGTCTCTGTTGATCCTTCCATGAGAGATTTGGATGATTTCTCCATGAAGGATTATAGGTGTTTCCATAGGGTTCTCCCATGTAATTCACCTCTTCCATTGATGGGTTCTCAGGATCATAAGCTTCTTCTTCAGATGAAGCGTCCTTAGTACTGCCTGGTGCAGCTTGCATTCTAGACAGACTTTGAGAAATCATATTGACTTGCTGAGTCAATATTTTGTTCTGAGCCAATATGGCATTCAGAGTATCAATCTCAAGAACTCCTTTCTTCTGATTTGTCCCATTGTTCACAGGATTCCTTTCAGAAGTGTACATGAATTGGTTATTTTCAACCATTTCAATGAGTTCTTGAGCTTCTGCAGGCGTCTTCTTCAGATGAAGAGATCCTCTAGCAGAGCTGTCCAATGATATCTTGGACAGTTCAGACAGACCATCATAGAAGATACCTATGATGCTCCGTTCAGAAAGCATGTCAGAAGGACACTTTCTGATCAATTGTTTGTATCTTTTCCAAGCTTCATAGACGGATTCACCTTCCTTCTGTCTGAAGGTTTGGACTTCCACTCTAAGCTTACTCAATTTTTGAGGTGGAAAGAACTTTGCTAAAAAGGCATTTACTAGCTTTTCCCAAGAGTTCAGGCTTTCTTTAGGTTGTGAGTCCAACCATATCCTAGCTCTGTCTCTTACAGCAAAAGGGAATAGCATAAGTCTGTAGACCTCAGGGTTAACCCCATTGGTCTTGACAGTGTCACAGATTTGCAAGAATTCAGCTAAAAACTGATGAGGATCTTCCAATAGAAGTCCATGGAACTTACAATTCTGTTGCATTAGAGAAACTAATTGAGGCTTAAGCTCAAATTTGTTTTCTCCAATGGCAGGGATAGAGATGCTTCTCCCATAGAAGTTCGGAGTAGGTGCAGTAAAGTCACCCAGCACCTTCCTTGCATTGTTGGCATTGTTGTTGTTTTCAGCTGCCATGTCTTCTTCTTGTTTGAAGATTTCTGTTAGGTCCTCTACAGAGAGTAGTGCTTTAGCTTCTCTTAGCTTTCGCTTCAAGGTCCTTTCAGGTTCAGGGTCAGCCTCAACAAGAATGCTTTTGTCTTTGCTCCTGCTCATATGAAAGAGAAGAGAACAAGAAAATATGGAATCCTCTATGTTACAGTATAGAGATTCCTTGAGATGTCATAGGAAAAGAAGAATAGAAGGAGGAGGTAGAACAAGAAGAATTGGAACTTATCAAGAGAGATAGAGTTCGAATTGTTGATAGTGGAGGAGTGTTAGTCCTTAAATAGAAGGATGTGAAAAGACGGGGAAGAATTTTCGAAAATAAATTAAAAGATTTTGAAGAAATTTTGAGAAATTAAAGAATGATTTTCGAAAATTAAAGTTGGGAAAGAAATAAAGTGATTTTTGAAAAAGATTTTTGAAATTAGAAATCAAAAAGATTGAAAATTATTTGGAAAAATATGTGATTAAGAAGATATGATTGAAGAATTATGGTTTTAAAAAGATATGATTGAAAAGATATGATTGAGAAACAATTTAAAAAGATTTGATTTTTAAAATTAATGACTTGGCTAACAAGAAATTTAAAGGATATGATTCAAACATTAAACCTTTCTTAACAGAAAAGGCAACATACTTGAAATGTTGAATCAAATCATTAATTGTAGGCAAGTATATATGATTGAAAAGATATGGTTTGAAAAAGATTTGATTTTGAAAAATTATAAAAACTTAAAAAAAATTTGAACTAAAAACAAAATCTTCCCTCTTGTATCATCCTGGCGTTAAATGCCCAACCAGGTACCCTGGCTAGCGTTTAAACACCAGTTTTCCTTCTTCACTGGGCGTTTTGAACGCCCAGCTTTTTCTGTGTAACTCCTCTGCTGCATGTTCTGAATCTTCAATTCTCTGTATTATTGACTTGAAAAGACACAAATTTAAAAAAAAATTTTGAATTTTTAATGATGAGGAATAATCAAAATGAAACTAAGATCAAATAAACAATGCATGCAAGACACCAAACTTAGAAGTTTGTATACTATTGACACTAACAAATTGAGAATGCATATGAGAAACAACAAAACACTCAAGACAAGAGAATTTAAAGATCAGAGCAAGGAAATCATCAAGAACAACTTGAAGATAAATGAAGAACATAATGCATGTAATTTTCTAAAATTAGAAGAATAAAGACATGCAATTGACACCAAACTTAAAATTAGACACTTGACTCAAACAAGAAACATAAAAATATTTTTGATTTTAAGACTTTATAAATTTTTTTTTTGTATTTTTGAAAAATTTTCGAAATGTAATAAGCTTAAACATAAAATAAAATTACCTAATCTAAGCAACAAGATGAACCTTCAGTTGTCCAAACTCAAACAATCCCCGGCAACGGCGCCAAAAACTTGGTGCACAAAATTGTGATCATCAATGGCGCCATCAACATGGTACGCTCAATTGCAATCTCAATTCTTTATCACAACTTCGCACAACTAACCAGCAAGTGTACTGGGTCGTCCAAGTAATAAACCTTACGCGAGTAAGGGTCGATCCCACGGAGATTGTTGGTATGAAGCAAGCTATGGTCATCTTGTAAATCTCAGTCAGGCGGATTCAAATGGTTATGGAGGATTGATAATTAAAAGATGAATAAAACATAAAATAAAGATAGAGATACTTATGTGATTCATTGGTGAGAATTTCAGATAAGTGTATGGAGATGCTTTGTCCCTTCCGTCTCTCTGCTTTCCTACTGTCTTCATCCAATCCTTCTTACTCCTTTCCATGGCAAGCTGTATGTTGGGCATCACCGTTGTCAATGGCTACAGTCTCGTCCTCTCAGTGAAAATGTTCAACGCGCTCTGTCACAGCACGGCTATTCATCTGTCGGTTCTCGATCATGTTAGAATAGAATCCAGTGATTCTTTTGCGTCTGTCACTAACGTCCCACAATCGCGAGTTTGAAGCTCGTCACATTCATTCAATCCCTGAATCCTACTCAGAATACCACAGACAAGGTTTAGACCTTCCGGATTCTCAAGAATGGCCGCCAATGGATTCTAGCTTATACCACGAAGATTCTGATTAAGGAATCCAAGAGATATCCACTCAATCTAAGGTAGAACGGAGGTGGTTGTCAGGTACACGTTCATAGGTGAGAATGATGATGAGTGTCACGGATCATCACATTCATCAAGTTGAGGAACAAGTGATATCTTAGAACAAGAATAAGCTGAATTGAATAGAAGAACAATAGTAATTGCATTGATACTCGAGGTACAACAGAGCTCCACACCTTAATCTATGGTGTGTAGAAACTCCACCGTCAAAAATACATAAGAACAAGGTCTGATGTGTGGAAAACGATCCAACACAAAACTCACCGGCAAGTGTACCGGGTCGCATCAAGTAATATAACTCACATGAGTGAGGTCGATCCCATAGGGATTGAAGGATTGAGCAATTTTAGTTTAGTAAATGATTTAGTCAAGCGAATCAAGTGTTGGTTGAGTTGTTTGCAATTGACAGAAATTTAAATTGCTTGAAATGTAAAGGGAGAGGGGAGAATTGCAGTAAATTAAATAGCAGGAAAGTAAAAGAAGCTGAAGCTTAAAATGCAAGTAATATAAAGTGCAGAAACTTAGATTGCAAGAAATGTAAATGGCTGAAACTTAAAGTGCAAGAAATGTAAATTGCTTGAATCATAAAAAGGATTGGGAATTGGGATTGCAGAATTTAAACAAGCAAAGGTAAATTGCAACAAACAGAAAAGCAGAAGATGAATTGAATTGAAGTGGGTCTCAAACAGAAGAATGAAATGCCTTGGAGAATTTAGAACAGAGAAGCAGTGCTTAATTTGCAACAAATTGAAAGTGGTTGAAGATCTCAGGAGTGGAAGAGACTAGATAACAAGTCTAGATCTCAAATCCTTCCTTGATCCAACAAGAACAGTTGCAAAAGAAAATAAAGGTAAGCAAGTTGCAGAAAGAGTAGAAGAAGAAGCAATGAACCGAAAGTATAATTCAATTTTGCAGAAAATTAAAGAAGAGATCTCAAGGTGAGATTGAAACAGAAGTTCTTCAATTCTTCACCCAAGATCCAAGACAATGAAAGTAGAGAGTGCTCAAGCAAGAACAAGGAAGAAGAGAGAACAATTCTCCTCCCCAATTCTCTAAGATCTAAATTCAAAAGTAAAAGCTCCCAATTAAAATGCAAAATTCAAAGTAAAGTCTAGAGGTTCCAAAGTAAAAAAAAGGTTCTAATTACATCAAACTAGCTCCTATTTATACACTTTCCATTCTTGGATTTTGGGATTTGGATGGGCTTTTGATTTGGTGAAGAAATGAATTAAGTTAGATTTTTAATTGAATTTCAGCCCAAGTTGAGATGTGCTCCCAGGAGGATGCTCAGCTCACAAGTTGAGCTGAGCATTGAGGCCTTGTGTGTATTTGCCTTGTACCGTGCCAAGCATCAGCGGAATGCTCAGCTCACAAGTTGAGCTGAGCATTGGTGCCTTGGTGCCAATTTGGTGCGCGCCTTGTGCTGCTAGCCCGCGTCTTGGTGCGCGCTCCTCTCCCCTGGCCGTGCCGAGATGCTTGCGTGATGCCCATGAAGTAGCGCTCTGCTCACCAAGTGAGCTGAGCATTAGCTCTTCCAAGGGAAGGTCCTTGGTTCGAAACCCATGGGAAGCATGCGCTGAAGCTTTTCCTTGGTTTTCTTGTGGTGCCTTGCTTCCTTGCTTCCTCAAGGTGTGGGGTTCGAACCTTGGGGAATGCATTTTGGCCATTTTTGGCTTATTTTCCTTGCGAGTAGCGCCTCCCTCATCCTCCTTGGTCATGGGTTCAAGTCTTGGGGCATGCACTTGCAACTTGTTTTCTTTGAATTATTCCTTAATGCTTTCGACAATGCTCACTTGGTGAGCTGAGCATTGTTTTTCTTTTCCTTGTTTCTTGGCTTCCTATTGTGCTCAGCTCACAAAGTGAGCAGAGCATTGTGCCTTGGTCCCATGGGAGTGAGTGTAGCGCTCACTTAGTGAGCATTGTGCTCTTGGAGTGAGCTTCAAGGTTTTATGCGCCACACTTCCTCCTTTCTTTGCCACACTTTTTCTTCCTTGAGCCACACTTTTTAGGCCACGTTTTCTTCTTTTCTTCTTTTCTTCACCTACAATTAATCAAAACAACCAATCAAAGTATCACCAAATTCACAAGGTTTATAAATCATTAAAATGCAATTAAATTTAGCCTAAACCTCATGATTTAGCATCAATTATATGGTGGTTGTTTGATTCAAAGAAACCATGCATTTCCATTCCAAATCACTTACTTAAAATGCAAGAAAGTGCATAAAACCTAATGAAAACAAAGAAAAAGACTAGTGAAACTAGGCTTAGATGACTTGTCATCACAACACCAAACTTAAAACTTGCTTGTCCCCAAGCAAGAAAAGAATTCTGCTCAAAGGTTCTTCCAATTAGAATGGATTTAAAGAATAACATGTGCTATCATGTGAGTGAAGCGATTAAGTGACAATGGGGTGAACTCTAAATTATATGCTCATGCAAGGATTTCAGTGCTTACTAGTCCCTACATCTTGGAAGTCTTAAGTCTTAGGACTTTCATCCAAATGGTATCATGGAGATCTCTCTATAGGTAATCACCTTGAAGCAGCTTATATTTTTATGTGCTTTGGCCTTGACTCTAAGTGTCATGTCTCAAAGCGGCTCTTTAGATAAGCTTTCAATCAATACTCCTAAACCAGTTGGTTTTAAGGTATTAGGTGTTAAAGCACTCCTAAGGATTTACTTGCTCAAGCCTCTCTCTTTGACACAATTCGACCACAAGCATTTACTAGAATAACAACTCTTTGAGTTCTTGTTTCTTTCTTCTTTTCTGCCTAGTAATTGATGCTCAGAGCCTTGGGCCATGTTCTTTTTGTTTTTATGTTTTCTTTATTTTTCTTTTGATTGTTGCTTCTTGGATCAATAAATGTTTGAGAATCTCCACAATACTTCTTTGAACTTTATGTCCTGCCTATGAGCTCCCATGCAAGTTTTCATAAGCATGCAACCTCAATGCATAGTCACACAACTAGAACCACCACTTCTCCTAATCTTTTACTTGCCTCAAAATTTGTTTAATTCCTCAATCCTTCTTTTCAAAGAACTGTCATGTGGTGCCCCCCCCCTTTTTTTTTTGAAATCTTGAGTGCACGCAAGTTTGAAAAGTATAGTGTTGTGGATAATCAAGCATCTTAATTATTGAATTATAGAGAACTGTACTAAACAGACAGACAAACAGGGATATAATATCACTTTCAATCACAGCAATATCTAATGTAAAATAATCACTTAACAGTACAACATTTTGGAGTTTACATGCTTTCCTCCTCCTCATCATCATCATTGCTGGTCTTTACATTCCTCTTTCATCTCTTTGATTGATGATGCTTAATCTTTCCAAAAGTTTGTATGATGCTCTGCAGTGATATTGAAAGTTGCTTGTTCCCCAAGCACTTGAAAAAAAAATGGTTAGCATGCATTGATTATTTGTGGGCTTTTGAACTTACTTTGGTGTGGGAACACCAAACTTAGTACCTTGCCAGTGGTTCTCATGCATCAAATTAACCATATGAAGTTCTTTTCCTTTGCTAAAAGTAATAAAGCTGAGAACTAAGAAACAGCACAATAGTTAACTAGTCTATCTAAATGCTTGAAGCTAGCATTATGCAGAAGGTGAGAATATGTTTTATGATGAGATTTTGGTGAAACACCAAACTTAGAATCCTTCACTCTTCCTCAAATTATTTTAGTGTGAAACACCAAACTTAGCTCCTTGCATTAAAGATAAAACTACTCTACATTTTTATTGAAATAGCTATGAAAAGAGAATTACCTCAGGTTGGGTTGCCTCCCAACAAGCGCTTCTTTATTGTCACTAGCTTGATATCTTGTTCTTTGATCATGGAGGCTGAAAATCATAGTGCCTTAGCTTTTCTCCTCTTACCGTGAACTTCCTCCCGGTCTCCTCCATTTCTTGGTGCTCTTATTCAGAAATTCCAGAGGTAGAGAACTCCCTCCTGGTTTATGTCATACAACCAAAACAGCAAAGATACACAGAATACTCTGTAGCTTGAGTGCAGTGAGAGTTAGTAGAGACAAAGTCTCAAACAGTTAGTGTGCAAGTTAAAAATAAAAGAAACAGAAAAGAAAAAGTGCTTGATCTAAATCACCACCTCACTTAATCATTGTCAACCTATTTTAATCCCCGGCAACGGTGCCAAAAACTTGATGTGTGAAAAACGATCCAACACAAAACTCACCGGCAAGTGTACCAGGTCGCATCAAGTAATATAACTCACATGAGTGAGGTCGATCCCACAGGAATTGAAGGATTGAGCAATTTTAGTTTAGTGAGTGATTTAGTCAAGCGAATCAAGTGTTGGTTGAGTTGTTTGCAATTGACAGAAATTTAAATTGCTTGAAACGTAAAGGGAGAGGGGAGAATTGCAGTAAATTAAATAGCAGGAAAGTAAAAGAAGCTGAAGCTTAAAATGCAAGTAATATAAAGTGCAGAAACTTAGATTGCAAGAAATGTAAATGACTGAAACTTAAAGTGCAAGAAATGTAAATTGCTTGAATCATAAAAGGGATTGGGAATTGGGATTGCAGAATTTAAACAAGCAAAGGTAAATTGCA
Organism: Arachis stenosperma; assembly: GCF_014773155.1. Lineage (NCBI taxonomy): Eukaryota > Viridiplantae > Streptophyta > Magnoliopsida > Fabales > Fabaceae > Arachis > Arachis stenosperma. The sequence continues at coordinate 46,176,550 of NC_080380.1, forward strand.
ACAAACAGAAAAGCAGAAGATGAATTGAATTGAAGTGGGTCTCAAACAGAAGAATAAAATGCCTTGGAGAATTTAGAACAGAGAAGCAGTGCTTAATTTGCAGCAAATTGAAAGTGGTTGAAGATCTCAAGAGTAGAAGAGACTAGATAACAAGTCTAGATCTCAAATCCTTCCTTGATCCAACAAGAACAGTTGCAAAAGAAAATAAAGGTAAGCAAGTTGCAGAAAGAGTAGAAGAAGAAGCAATGAACTGAAAGTATAATTCAATTTTGCAAAAAATTAAAGAAGAGATCTCAAGGTGAGATTGAAACAGAAGTTCTTCAATTCTTCACTCAAGATCCAAGACAATGAAAGTAGAGAGTGCTCAAGCAAGAACAAGGAAGAAGAGAGATCAATTCTCCTCCCCAATTCTCTAAGATCTAAATTCAAAAGTAAAAGCTCCCAATTAAAATGCAAAATTCAAAGTAAAGTCTAGAGGTTCCAAAGTAAAAAAAAGGTTCTAATTACATCAAACTAGCTCCTATTTATACACTTTCTATTCTTGGATTTTGGGATTTGGATGGGCTTTTGATTTGTTGAAGAAATGAATTAAGTTGGATTTTTAATTGAATTTCAGCCCAAGTTGAGATGTGCTCCCAGGAGGATGCTCAGCTCACAAGTTGAGCTGAGCATTGAGGCCTTGTGTGTATTTTCCTTGTACCGTGCCAAGCCTCAGGGAAATGCTCAGCTCACAAGTTGAGCTGAGCATTGGTGCCTTGGTGCCAATTTGGTGCGCGTCTTGTGCTGCTGGCCCGCGTCTTGGTGCGTGCTCCTCTCCCCTGGCCGTGCCGAGATGCTTGCGTGATGCCCATGAAGTAGCGCTCTGCTGACTAAGTGAACTGAGCATTGGCTCTTCCAAGGGAAGGTCCTTGGTTCGAAACCCATGGGAAGCATGCGCTGAAGCTTTTCCTTGGTTTTCTTATGGTGCCTTGCTTCCTTGCTTCCTCAAGGTGTGGGGTTCGAACCTTGGGAAATGCATTTTGGCCATTTTTGGCTTATTTTCCTTGTGAGTAGCGCCTCCCTCATCCCCCTTGGTCATGGGTTCAAGTCTTGGGGCATGCACTTGCAACTTGTTTTCTTTGAATTATTCCTCAATGCTTTCGACAATGCTCACTTGGTGAGCTGAACATTGTTTTTCTTTTCCTTGTTTCTTGGCTTCCTATTGTGCTCAGCTCACAAAGTGAGCAGAGCATTGTGCCTTGGTCCCATGGGAGTGAGTGTAGCGCTCACTTAGTGAGCATTGTGCTCTTGGAGTGAGCTTCAAGGTTTCATGCGCCACACTTCCTCCTTTCTTTGCCACACTTTTTCTTCCTTGAGCCACACTTTTTAGGCCACGTTTTCTTCTTTTCTTCTTTTCTTCACCTACAATTAATCAAAACAACCAATCAAAGTATCACCAAATTCACAAGGTTTATAAATCATTAAAATGCAATTAAATTTAGCCTAAACCTCATGATTTAGCATCAATTATATGGTGGTTGTTTGATTCAAAGAAACCATGCATTTCCATTCCAAATCACTTACTTAAAATGCAAGAAAGTGCATAAAACCTAATGAAAACAAAGAAAAAGACTAGTGAAACTAGGCTTAGATGACTTGTCATCAAGGTCTAGGCATGGCCGAATGGCCAGCCCCCAATGATCTAAGAACTAGACGTCCAAAGATGATCAAAAGATCTAAAGTGATCAAAAGATGAAAATACAATAGCAAAAGGTCCTATTTGTAGAGAACTAGTAGCTTAGGGTTTACAAAGATGAGTAAATGACATAGAAATCCACTTCCGGGCCCACTTGGTGTGTGCTTGGGCTGAGCATTGAAGCTTTTATGTGTAGAGACTTTTCTTGGAGTTAAACGCCAGTTTTTGTGCCAGTTTGGGCGTTTAACTCTCATTCTTGTGCCAGTTCCGGCGTTTAACGCCAGAATTCTTGAGCTGACTTGGAACGCCTGTTTGGGCCATCAAATCTCGGGCAAAGTATGCACTATTATACATTGCTAGAAAGCCCAGGATGTCTACTTTCCAGCGCAATTGAGAGCGCGCAAATTGGGCTTTTGTAGCTCCAGAAAATCCACTTCGAGTGCTGGGAGGTCAGAATCCAACAGCATCTGCAGTCCTTTTCAGCCTCTGAATCAGATTTTTGCTCAGGTCCCTCAATTTCAGCCAGAAAATACCTGAAATCACAGAAAAACACACAAACTCATAGTAAAGTCCAGAAAAGTGAATTTTAACTAAAAACTAATAAAAATATAATAAAAACTAACTAAAACATACTAAAAACATACTAAAAACAATGCCAAAAAGCGTATAAATTATCCGCTCATCAACAGCATCTGCTGTGCTTTCTCTGTCTCTGAATCAGACTTCTGCTCTAGCTCCTCAATTTTAGCAAGAAAATATCTAAAATTGTATGAAAATACACAAATTCAAAGTAGAATCCAAAAATATGAATTTTGCAGTAAAACCTATAAAAACTTAGTAAAACATAAACAAAACATACTAAAAATTATATGAAAACAATGCTAAAAGCGTATAAAATATCCACTCATCAAAGACTTTTCACCAGGTAAGAAAGTGATGTTAGTTCACCATCCTTGAAGCCATATACATTGAATAAAATTCTTTCTCTTGAATACATTGAGCTCATAGATGAAGATACGGTATGGAAGTTCACAATGAGAGGGGAGGAATTGAAGCACCATGATCATCCTCCACCTTAGCAAGAACTAACCAAAAAGCTAATAACTTTAAAAGAGCGCTCGTTGGGAGGAAACCTGATAAGAAATTAGAACGAAGGAAGAAGGGATAAGAAAAAAGATAGAAAAAAGACACAACAGAAAAGACATAGCAGAAACATAAAAAGATAGATAAATGGTTTTTTCTACTAGAGCTCTAAGAAACCTGTTCTTAGCAACCTAGGTCACCGGAAGGGTTTTTTCTACTAAACTACCACACAGATTCACCTTAGTGCTGGATCATCAATCTTCTTCATGCAACAAGCGAAGCAAATCACTCACCTGACATAATCACACTAAAAAACACGTGCATAAAACACTAAGAAAATTTTATTCATCAAAAAGTTATGTAAATGTTCTCACCAAAGGTGTTTAAATAGGCCCCTAACAAACTAACAAAAAGATAAGATAAGATTTTAAAATTTAAATCAGATTTGATTTAAATTTAAAATTCCTAACTACTAAGCAAATCAAAACTATACAAATCTTATAACAAACTCCAACCGCAAAATAAACTAAAACAAAGGCCTAAAAATTCAAAAATTAATGATAAATTATTCTTCCCACTGAATTTGAAAAGCATTATTGGGTTTCTTGTAGTCTTGACTTAGCCCAATGAGCCTTATGAGCTGCCGCTGTTTCAGTACCATTGTTTATTAGACGAACTCTTGGGCTCCTTGATGTCCACGATTGGCATGGTATAATTCTTCTAGTATTTAGATCCTTGAATATGACAAGATTACCATCCTGCCTCTTGTCTCTAACATGACGAAAATGCCTTCCTGAGCACGTATCAGAACCCAACCGTTGGTAACCTTTTATTTTATCTTTAATTTTGTTTTGTTTTTAATTTCATTTGTTTTAATTGAATAAGCTTGTAAATCACTTTTTTGCTTTTACTAGATAATCATGATTTAAGGAAAAAATTGAAGAAAAATTTTAATTTTTAAATTTTAAGCCAAGTAAGATTAAGAGAAGTGGAGATTTTGATAATGTGAGTATGCCATAAGGTTTCATGTTTGGAAACACTTACATGGAGAGCTCTGATAAACCACTATTTTATGGTTTATATTGTGTTTAATTGAGTGGTTTTTATCAAGTCTTCACCGACTTATTCATATGATTTGCATGATTTTACAATTCCTTCCCAAAATTGTTCCATAGTTGAAAACTTGCTTCCTAGAGATCTTTTTATTGTGTATTTTAATTCTCCTTTATATCATTCGATGCCGTGATCTGTGTGTTAAGTGTTTTAGGCTTCATAGGGCAGGAATGGCTTAGAGAATGGAGAGGAAGCTTGCAAAAATAGAAGGAACACTAGAAACTAAGGGGATGACGAGCGAACACCGACGCGAACGCATAGCTCACCTGACCACGCGAATTGGACAAAATCACAGCGACGCGTACGCGTGGATTGGAGTTCGCACAAATGACGCGAGCGTGTGCCTGACGCGCACGCATGGAGAGGAAAATTGTCAAACGACGCGTACACGTGACCGATGCGTACGCGTGACATGCGCGATTTGCAGAAAATTCAGGAAACGCTGGGGGCAATTTCGAGCCACGTTTTGACCCAAATTTCGGCCCAGAAATATAGATTAAAGTCAGGGAACATGCAGAGACTTAACATATGAGATCATACACACAATTTTACATTTAGATGTAGTCTTTAGCAAGAGAGGTTCTCTCCTCTCTTATAGAATTTAGGATTAGGATTCCTCTTAAAGGAATTAGGATTTCATCTTCTTCAATCACAGGTTCAATGTTCCTTTTATTTATTTTCTTAATTTAGTTTATGAACTCTTTATGTTTATATTGATTTTCTATTTAATACAATTTGAGGTATTTTAGATTCATGATTGTTTCATTATATTTATGATACTTTCAATTTAAATTAGATTTATTTTTCCTTTTGGCTTTGGTTAAGTAATTGGTAACACTTGAGTTATCAAACTCAGCTATTGATTGAAATTGGAATTACTGATTGATCTAGATCACTCTAAAGCTAGTCCTTCCATAAGGATTGACTAGGACTTGAGGATCAAGCTAATTAGTCTACTTGACCTTCCTTTGTTTAGTAAAGGCTGACCAAGTGGGGTTGAAACCCAATTCTCATCACACCTGATCAGGATAACTAGGATAGGAATTCCAGTTCTCATACCTTGCCAAGAGTTTTTCAATTATTAATTTATTTCCCTTGCAATTTATTTTCCTTGCTCAATATTTCAAAAAACCCCAAAAATATACAATTTGCCATAGCCAATAATAAACACACCTCCCTGCAATTCCTTGAGAAGATGACCCGAGGTTTGAATACTCGGTTATCAATTTTATTGGGTTTGCTTAAGTGACAACCTAACTTTTGTATGAAAGGATTCTCTGTTGGTTTAGAAACTATATGTACAACGCGATTATAATCCTAAATTTCTTTACGGATAGGAAATCCGATCGTCAAAATGGCACCGTTGCCGGGGAATTGCAAACGTGTGCCTTATTATTGGTTATTATAAATATTTTCTTTTTTATTAATTTTTATTTTTATTTTCTCTTACTACTATGAACTATCACCCTTTTGGCTATGAGTCTGGTTACAATTATATTGCAGGAAAAGGAGATTACAATGAGAACATGCATCAAGGTTAGGACAATCAAAGATGGGAGGAGCCACAAGGATTTGATCAACCCTCATGGCAACAACCACCTCCAATGGACTATCAACAACCATTCTGTGATGCATATCAAGGTAATGGCTATGGTGAGTGCTCTTTTGATTATCAACAACCACCACCATACGCCTATGAACCCCCTCCTCAACTGCTCAACATAGCTTTGGACCACCATACTCACAAGCCCCTTTCTACCATTCACCTCCATATGACCCTAACCTGTATCCACCATACCAACCACCTTATGAGCCAAATGAACCATACATAGAACCAACCCCATTCCAACACAATTACTCTCATGAACCACCACCTCAATATACACCATCTCCTTATCATTATCAAGATGAACCACCTTCCTACAATGAACCCTCATATCTACCCCAAACCTCCATGGAGAAAGCACTTACCGATCTAAACTCTGCTCTACAAGCTCTCGTCGCCCAAATTGGACCACTGAATACCTTCACCAATCACCCCTCAAGCTCTAGTACACTTCCTTTTCTACCACAAAATGATCTCTCCATCCCATCACCACCATCTATGGAAGAGCACCCACATCCATCAATACAAGAGCAACATGATCCCAATGATTCTATTAACATGGAACAAGAGAGAAGGGATCATCTTCACAAATTCATACTTCATAAGGATCTAGAGGAGGCACTAAAGGTGAAGGTAGAAGAGACCTTTGCAGATGAAGGAGCGGTTGAAGCGAGTTGTCATAGAAAATAAATCATCAAGGAGGAGTACGATTTTATACTTAAACAACTGGACAAAGCAGCAATTATTGAAAAGGAAAAAGTGGTTGCAGACTTAGGAGATGCTGAACCTCCATGGGAAAGTCAGGTTATAGAGCCTCCTTCTAAGGCGATTGAAATTGATGCTGAGGAGGGTGTACAACCTCCAAGGCATATCCTGGTTGAAGACTTGGAAGAGGTTGATCAGGAGATGGAGATTCAAGAAGAAGAAGCACAACCTCCCATGCCCATGGTAAGTAATAAAGAAGAGATTGAATTGGAAGAAAGCTACCAAGAGGAAGAGGTTGAAATTGAAGAAGCTTGCAAAGAGGTGGAAGTTGTCAGAGAAGAGCACAAGAGAGTGGAGCTTGCAAATTCATCAGAAATACCTCTCTCAAGGCCATTACCGTCCAACACAACATTCAAGTGGGTAAAATTTCTATCTTTCTCCTTTACTTTCCCACTTGAATATGGGCTACTGGAGATGGATGGTCAACTTAGAGCTCTTTGTGGCATTAAGAGTAAGAGGAAGATGGTTAGTGGTTGGAGTTTTCAGGCAAGGTTCATTCAGGTTTCGCATTTTGCACTGGAGTACAAGTGTTGGTGCAGAGCTCAATTGAATGGGTCTAGGATGTTGTTTGGTTGTTTCAGTGAGAATTCAGACTGCTTGCCACCTGGATGGAACAATATTGCTCAACAAGAAGATGGGTGTAGAAACAAGATTTGGGATCCAGGAATATATGAGGATCAATTTTGGAAGCTCAAAGCTTGTGAAGAACTCTATCAAAGCTAGGTGAATTTACTTGGAGATGTTAGAGCTTTATGGAATTCCAAGCATTGGTGGAAGTTTCAAGATGAGTTCAAGCACAAGCCACCATAACAGGGAGCTCACCAAATATCCAACTTAAGGACTTTAACTAAAAGTGCTAGGTGGGAGACAACCCACCATGGTATGATCGTTACTTTTTTCAATTATAATTTTATTTAGTTTTATTTGTTTTTTAGTTTTATTTTATTTTATTGAACCTGGAGTTATTCATAACATCTGCATCAGCATCTGCATACTGCATTATGCATTTTGCATAAAAAAGGGGGTGAACGACGCGCAAGCATCTACAATGCGCATGCGCCGTTTGTGTAGCGAAACTGAACAGAGAGTTACGCGAGAGACATGCGGGAGTGGTGCGTGGCGCACAAGCCACACCACGCGTATGCGTGCCTCACGCGTACGCACCCCCTGCAAAAAGTTCAACCCACACGTAAGCGTTAGCGACGCGTACGCGTGGGTGTGTCAATCGGCGTTATTGGGGTTTTGCACAGAGAGTTGTGCTGGAGTGCGGATGGCTTCGTGCGTTTTGCACAATCCCTAATCGCGCGTGCGCGTGATGGAAGCCCTCGCGTCCCTCCCCTATACGCTCACTCACGCGTCTGCGTGCGTGACACATTCGCGCCGTTAGCGCTGTGCACCTTGCACGCAGCGCACCACCTAATCATATTTCTTTTCTTCTCTTTTCAAATCCTATTTCTTTCTTCTTCTCCTCCCTCTTCTCTTCTTCATTCTTCTTCCCCCTTTTGCACTTTTCTCTCCTCCCTTTTCATCCCTATTCTTTTTCACTTTCTTCTAATCAATTTATTTGCATACTTTCATTCATCTTTTAATTACTGCATTTAATTATTTTTCTTTCTTCTTAATTTTCTTTCTAGCATAATTATTTATGGTCTCTTTTTCTTTCTTTTTCATGCATTTTTATGTTGGTGTTGGAACTTTATTGGGTCTTATACTATTGCTTGTGGATTATTATGGAGTTGTTTGACAATTCAAATTAATTGTTTTTAGAATGCTTGCATGTTCCAATTTTATTCTCCCCCTATCATATTAAACATGCATACTAAGTCTTTGTGAAAAAGCCCGTATGGCATTGTGCATTCTTCACTATTCTATCCTTCTACTCTAATGCCTATTTTTCACAAAACCCTTTCCACATTTTATTAATTAATTATAAATTTTAATACAAATGTGATTGTCGGTTTGTTATGAGTAATAATACATTTTTAATTTTTTATGCTTGATTTATGCTACTCATGCCTTTACCGCCATGCTAATAAACATCTTGCATCCAATACTTACCATGCCTTGCTATATTTCCATTGATGAACCGATCACATGGAATCACGACCATGTCTTTCGTTCACTATTTTCCTTACCTGGGCATCGATTATTACTTGCACTGTCCTCTTCCTTGCTCTAACCCTTGGACTTACATGCTACTTCTCTTTTCCCTTTCAGGATGGCCACCAAAAAGGGTAAAGAGAAAACCTCTAATAAGCCACAGGCGAAGAGCGGAACGAAAGGAGCATCGGCTAAGGAACCACCACCCTCGTCCACTTGCACATCTCTGCATGCACCGAGGACGGTGCAATCTTTAAGTGTGCTGAGGTCAATACCGATCTCCGTGGGTTAGTCGCTTTCTTCTCAACGCCAATTTTTATTTTTTCTTTGTTAGTTCATTGTTTCATTGCATATTTTCTTGATTTTGTGCATATTTTACCACTTGGTTGAAGTAATATTTTCTTTTTCAAGAAAATTTTTATAGCATTTCACTAATTTGAATTAAACTTTTTGAAAAACTTGTTTGAAGAAATATTATTTTGGAACATGGTTTATAGCTCGAACACACAAAACCAGTGAGATTTTGAGCCTATTTGATTGGTTGCATTTTATCAACCAATATTTTATTTTTGGTGTGTGTTTTTCTCTCTATAATTGTGATCTTTGTCTTGCTTAATTCTATATTTCTATGGTTTAATGTATGCATACACTTACATGATTGAGGCCTTGTTTCACTCAGCTTACATACCCATATGGCCTTACCCTTTCATTATCCTTTGCAAACCAATGTTGAGCCTATTTTACCCCTTTATTCTTTACTTTAGCTCGTCACTAACTCTAAGTGAAAAACAATAATGTCCCTAATTTGAATCCTTGGTTAGCTTAGACTAGTGAGAGTGCTCGCGAATTAAGTGTGGGGAAAAGTGGGTTTGGAAACATTTGGTTTAAGAATTGGGTGTTGTATATCTTTATGAAAATGTGAAAGAAATGTTTAGGACATGTTCATGCATTCAATAATTTAATCATATGCATTGAGAAAATTAGAAAAAATAAAATAAAAAAAAGAAAAAAAGAGCAAACAATAAAAAGGGGACAAAATGCCCCCAAAATAAATGGTGAAAGCAATGCATATGAGTTGTACTCAAATTCGGATGCATGAATATGTGGAAAACATGGTTAATGGGCTGTTAAATTTTGCATTGTAATTACATGGATTATTCTAAGTTAGGTGGGAAGTTTAGGTTAATTAAGGATTCAGATTTTAGTCCACTTGGCCAAATACAATCCTACCTTGACCCTAACCCCATTACAACCCTCAAAAGACCTCTTGATTTGTGTATTGGTGCATTAAATTTTTGTTGATTGTTAGACGAAGAGCAAGCCTTAGAAAGCAATATTAGTAGAGAACTGAGAGATCGAACCTTAAACACCTGAGCGATTAGAGTGCATACACTTCTAGTGAGGGTTCGATGCTCGATTCCTTGTTCCCTGCTTTCATGAGCTATTTTCTTCTTGCAAGTTATTTGTACTTTATTTTGTGATTTGAATTAGTGAAATCCAGTTCATATTTGTTCTTGAAAGATTTATTTACTTTTTCACCAAGTAGGTAGAATCATTTTAGCATGTAGTTGCATTCACATTCATAGGTTGCATTGCATGAGTCTTGCTTTTCCCTACACATTTATTTTATCTCCTTAAGCTAAGCATGAGGACATGCTAATGTTTATGTGTGGGGAGGTTGATAAACCACTATTTTATGGTTTATATTGTGTTTAATTGAGTGGTTTTTATCAAGTCTTTATCGACTTATTCATGTGATTTGCATGATTTTACAATTCCTTCCCAAAATTGTTCTATGGTTGAAAACTTACTTCCTAGAGATCTTTTTATTGTGTATTTTAATTCTCCTTTATACCATTCGATGCCGTGATCCGTGTGTTAAGTGTTTCAGGCTTCATAGGCCAGGAAGGGCTTAGAGAATAGAGAGGAAGCTTGCAAAAATAGAAGGAACACAAGAAACTAAGGGGATGACCATCGAACACCGACGTGGACACATGGCTCACGTGACCGCGCGAATTGGACAAAATCACAGCGACGCGTATGCGTGCTTGACGCGTACGCGTGGATTGGAGTTTGTGCAAACGACACGAGCGCGTGCCTGACGCGCACGCATGGAGAGGAAAATCGTCAAACGACGCGTACGCATGACCAACGCATACGCGTGACATGCACGATCTGCAGAAAATTCAAAAAACGCTGCTGGGGGCAATTTCAAGCCGCGTTTTGACCCAGATTTCGGCCCAAAAACACAGATTAAAGTCAGGAAACATGCAGAGACTCAACATATGAGATCATACACACAATTTTAGGTTTAGATGTAGTCTTTAGAGAGAGAGATTCTCTCCTCTCTCTTAGGATTTAGGATTAGGATTCTGATACGTAAAAATTAGAATTTACGTATAACCGGCAAGTATACCGGGTCGTATCAAGTAATAAAACTCACAAAGAGTGAGGTCGATCCCACAGAGATTGGTAGATTAAGCAACTTTAGTTAATGGTAAATTTAGTCAAGCAAACATAGTTTTGATTTCATGAGCATTTTGATTTTTGAACATAATTGCAAGAATGTAAATGACACAAAATGTAAAGAACTAGAATAGAGAAATAAAATGAAAGTAAATGACGGAAACTTAAAGTGCAAGAAACTTAAATGACATCAAAGATAAATTGCAAGGAATTAAAGGTTGCAGAAATTTAAAGACATAAGAGTAAATGGCAAGAAGTAAATGAACAGAATGTAAATAACAAGAGTAGTAAATAGACAGAATGTAGAAGGGGATTGGGAAATGGGTAATCAAATAACTAGAGCAAGAGAAATGAGAATTAATGATAGAGAGGATCATTAGGGATCAGAGATGCTAGTTTTCATAAATTGATGTTAGTCAAATCTTCCTCAATCATGGGTATAGATCTATGGCAAGTGGGTGATTGAATCCCAATCTCTTGGTGATTCAATCTCTCTCAACATAACCAATTGCCACTCTCGTGATCTAAATGTTCATGAGAAGAGATGAAGCTCAACTCTATCCAGCCACACAATTCCTATAATCTCAACCAAGGAGAGTTACATCTCACATACTAACCAAGGTATGTTAATTAAAGAAATCATGAAAGGATGAACTCTAAACTGAATTATGTGGCTCATTCCTCAAATTCACCACATAATTCATGTAGATTAACCCCTCTCTCGATGGTGGTTGAATCTTTGAAGAGCAAGAGTTCCCTCTTTAGATCAACCACTAGAATTGAGAAGGAGAAGATGGGTTCATCAATTCATTCCAACTAACAGAGCTCCTCCCCCTAATGAAAGTGGGGTTTAGTGAATCATAGCTCCAATTTCAACAACAATTTTCATCAACAAAAATTAAACTAAGTGTAAAGGAAGAAGAAGAAGAAGAATGAAATGCTTAAAGATTAAGAAAATGAAGAAGAGAAGTTCCAAGATGACCCAAAATTAGCTCTCTGGGTCTCCTTCCGGAAGTACCAAAGAGTTCTCCAATACAAGTGCTCAAAAGTGTAAAAAATGTCTAAGTGTCAAAGAGTAAAAGTAAAAGTGTCAAAAGTCCCTCCCAAGTACATCAATCTCTTCTATTTATACTACTCCTAAAACTCTTCAGAGATCTTCAATTTGGGTTAGCAATGTGGGCTTTCTCATTGTTGAATTCTTGGCTCAATTGGAAGTGTTGCTAGACTTGGAGAGGAAGAGTTCATTCCTCATGCTTCTGGCCCATTGATGGCGTTATTGGCACTAACTCCAGGCCAAATGCACGTTGGCAACGTGCAGGACAATTTCCTGGGCATGAAGTATGAGACTTGGGCGTTGCTAGCCCAAGTTGTTGCCAACAACTTGCTTTTCCTCTTCTTGGCCTTACTTTCATGCTAAATGTAGCCCAGAATTTGAGTGTCAACCTTCAGCTTCAATATGGACTATTATACATCATTGGAAAGCTCTTGATGTCTATTTTCTAATACCACTGGAATCACCTCAATTGGACTTTCCTAGCTCAAGTTATGGTTCCTCAAAGAAGGTAAGGTCAAGCTGCCAAGTTGTTGCCAAGTTGTTGTGAATAACGCACCCTCAACCCCAAGTTGGCAACGTGGCCGTGCATCACTCTCCCAAGGCAAGGACTTGGGGCTGACGTTGTTGCAAAACACGCCCCCCTTGTGGCACGTTGGCAACGTGCTCGACCCACACCTCAAGGCCAATCTCTAGCTTTCTTGAATTTCACTTCATGTTCTTGTTTTTAGGGCCTAAAGATGACTCTGGTTTGGCTTCAATTTTGTGCTCCATCATAGACTATTATATATGGTTGGAAAGCTCTGAATGTCAGCTTTCCAATGCAACTGGAAGCACTCAATTTGGATCTCTGTAGCTCAAGATATCTTCCATTGAAGAGGACATGGTCAGGCTGCCTTGTTGGAGTTGTTGTGAATAACGCCCATACATTTCAAGTTAGCAACGTGCACCATAATTTCCTGGCATTGTTGTGGATAACTCCTTATCTTCAGCACGTTGGCAACGTGCTCGAGCCCTTTCCAAGGCTCTAAACAATGCTTCCCACGTTGGCAACGTGCATGGCAAGGCCTATGGGCGTTGGCAACGTGCATGGTGAGGCTTGGCGTTGGCAACTTGATTTTGGCGTTGGCAACGTGAATGGTGAGGCTTGTGGACGTTAGCAACTTGGTTGGCAAGGCTTGGGAACGTTAGCAACTTGGTTGGCAAGGCTTGGGAACGTTAGCAACTTGGTTGGCAAGGCTTGGCGTTGGCAACTTGATTTTGGCGTTGGCAACGTGAATGGTGAGGCTTGTGGACGTTAGCAACTTGGTTGGCAAGGCTTGGGAACGTTAGCAACTTGGTTGGCAAGGCTTGGGAACGTTAGCAACTTGGTTGGCAAGGCTTGGGAACGTTAGCAACTTGGTTGGCAAGGCTTGGCGTTGGCAACTTGATTTTGGCGTTGGCAACGTGAATGGTGAGGCCATTGGGCGTTGGCAACTTGGCTGGCACCAAGACTTGGTGCCTAGCCAAGCAACCATTCCTGGCGTTGTTGCCAAACACGCCAATGCTTCCTAGCTCCAACAACGTGCTCGAGCTCCTTTTGGTGCCAAAATTGCTTGTGTGTGGCGTTGGCAACGCCCTCCTCAAGTTGGCAACGTGCTTCACTTCATCCAGGGCCAAGCTTGTGTGTGTGGCGTTGCCTTCAACAACGCCCATGGTTCTTGGCGTTGGCAACGCCCTCGACACTCCTTCATGGCTCAAGTTCCTTGCTTGTGTGGGCGTTGGCAACTTGGTTCTAGAGTTGGCAACGCCAGCTCTTCCTCCAGGGCCAAGTTTGCTTGCTTGTTGCTTGTGTGTGGCGTTGGCAACGTGCTCCTAGAGTTGGCAACGCCAACTTTGCTTCTCCAGGGCTGCCTGGCGTTGTCCTTAACAACGCACCTTCTTCCTCAAGTTGGCAACGCCAACTCCTCTTCCTGGAGTTGCCAAGAACAACGCCCATTGTATCCAAGTTGGCAACGCCAACTTCTTGCCCAGCTTGCATCATTCTTGCTTCCATGCTTCCTTGTTTCATCACCTATCATCAACAAGGGAAATAGCTTCAAAGTCTTACCAATTCATGCAATAAATTTCATGAGATTCATTCATACTCATTCATATATGCATTCTTTAAAGCATTTGCATGAATTTGGCTAGAATTAACATGTTCCTTGATATCATCATGCATGGAAACAAAACTCATAAAAGGACTTGTTTATTTAGAGAAAATGAGTGAAATTAAGCTAAAACTAACTAAACTAACTAACTAATAATGCAAATATGCATTTGCATCACAACACCAAACTTAAAGTACTGCTTGTCCTCAAGCAAAATATAAAGGACTTTGTCACAAGAATTTAAGACGTAAGACTTGAATGTTCTTCCAGAGAGTAATTTTCATTGAGCATATTGTCCTCACTTGTGTGGTCATTAATTTATTGTAATTGAACACAACTATTCAACTTTTTCAATTAAAATGCTTGCTTCACTACTAAATTGGTTAACTTCACTAGACTTCTTTCATACCTTAGCACATGACCCTTGAACCAATCTTTTTCTGCTTATTTCTTTTTCCTTCTTTTTTTTTTTCTTTCCCCTTTTTCTTTCAATTAAGCTCGAAATCTTGTCTTAAGGCGGCTCTTTAGCATAAGCTTTCAATCAACAATCCCAAACCAGTTGGTTCAAGTTGTTAAGTGTTGAGACACTCTTAAAGATTTACTCACTCAAGCCTCTTTCCTTAACACATTCAGTCACAGGCATATAACATTGAAATCTTGTTTGGATAGTGGTGTCCTGCGCCTCTTTGGGTTGCTAAATGTTCTGTTATAGAGCTACTCTTGATTGTGGGTTTTCAATCGATAATCCCGAGTTAGTTAACTCAAGTTACCGGGTGATGAAGCACCCCTCGGATTTACTAGCCCAAGTATGTCTCTTAACATCAATCACCACAGACACATATCCAATTTTTGTCATTGATGCCTAGCCTTTCATTCTTTGTATTCTATTTTCTTTATTGTCAAGGTTATTTGTGCTTTTACTGATAAAGTCCTTGTGATCCTTAACCAAACTAGTCTTGTATTAGCAAGCATTCTTTTGAATTTCTTGAACATTGCTTCTTTCACAATAAATATACTAGCACTTTTCTTATGGGACAACATGATCCTTCTTAAGCTAGAATTCTCTCTGTTCTTGCATCAAACTACATCTTTTATTCCAATGACAAGTAAAAGTACTAAAGACAAGCAACCATTCCAAATCTGTGAGTGGTGATGCATGGAATGGGCAACATAAAAGACAATGCTTCAAAAAGAAAATGCATCCTAGAAGGTATACCATATTTCAGACATACATCTTCTTTATTTAATAAAACATAAAGACATAAAGAAAAAACAAAGGAACTTCACCACCTTTAGTCTTCATGTCCCTTTTCCTTTGCTTGATTCTCCTTGCTTTCCTTTGCCCTTTGGATCTTGTTTCTTTTTACTTCTTAACTCTCCTTGTTGCTTTGTTGTTGAATCCTCCTTTGGATCTTCTTTCTTTTTGCTTCTCCGTTCTCCTTGTTGCATTGTTGTTGCATCCCCCTCTTCTTGCCAAATTCCTGAGCTTATCATTGTCTCCTTTAGCCTCCGTTGATTAAATCTCACCCTTGCAAGTTCCTGCTCTTCAAATATCTTGCGAGCTTCATTGAAGGTTTTGATTTGGTAAAGATGAGGTTTAAGGTTAGAATTTGTGAAACATGGAATAGGTTGGAGGTTGAGTATGAGTTCGGATACTTAAATGAGGTTATGGGGGTAGAAGAATGAATGATGAATGAATATGGTTGAAGTGTTTAAAGTGAAAGTTGGTGGGAAGGCATTTAAGGCTCGGTCATGGCATGCTTCCTTGTGCCCAATGCATGTTGATTTGTTTTTCCCCATGCACAAAGTTCAAAACTCATGTGACTTCCCTTCCTTGTGTATCCGTGACCTCACTCACCAAGATTCCCCATCATTTCTTTCTTTCTTTCATTATATGCTTCCAAGATTCCCCATCACTTCTTTCTTTCTTTCCTGCAACAAAATGCCAAAGGCTTGAGATTCTTAAAGTGACATTAATGGCTAAAAACTTATGATGATGTTCCTATGCAAAATTGACTAAATTAGATTTCCTAATCTATTTTTTAGCATTAATAATGCAAGTAAAGACACCAAACTTAGTTTGTGACTAAGTGTTCTATGGAATTAATTCCAGAGATAGCCACATCAAACTTAGTATTTTACCTACATTATATGCATGCTATTTCAACGTTTTTTTTTTTTGACTAAAATAAATGACTATACTTCCATAGTCTAGCATTTTCGTGTATGTATGGACACCAAACTTAGTTTGTGGCTAAGTGTTGTAGAACACACTTGTACCATTACTTCAAGATTGGTCACACCAAACTTAGTGCCTTGCATACACCATGTACTAGTCTACTTAATCATTATTGACTACTAAAATATGAAATTAAAAGACTCCCTGTGCATGGGTTGCCTCCCATGAAGCGCTTTGTTTATTGTCCTTAGCTCGACAATGCAGCTTCTTTGCTCATGTTAAGAGTTGCACACTCTCTTCCTTGCTCCAAGGCCCACCAAAATAGTGCTTCACCCTATGTCCATTGGCTGTGAAGGTTTGTTTTGAGGCTTCATCAAGCAATTCAACATAGCCATGAGGTGATACTTTGGTGATGGTGTATGGACCAGTCCATCTAGACCTCAGCTTCCCAGGGAAGATCTTCAATCTTGAATTGAATAGCAACACCTTTTGGCCCGGTTCAAATGTTCTTTGGGAGATCCTCTTATCATGCCATCTCTTTTCTCTCTCTTTGTATATCTTGGCATTGTCATATGCCTCCAACCTGAACTCTTCAAGTTCATTGAGTTGTAGCAACCTCTTCTCTCCTGCTGCTTGAGCATCTAAATTCAGAAGTTTGGTGGCCCAAAAGGCCTTATGTTCAAGCTCCACAGGGAGGTGGCATGCCTTTCCATACACCAACTGAAATGGAGATTTTCCTCTGGGTGTCTTGAAGGCTGTCCTATATGCCCAAAGTGCATCATCCAGCTTCCTAACCCAGTCTTTTCTTGTTGTTCCCACAGTCTTCTCCAAGATCCTTTTTAGCTCTCTGTTGGCAAGTTCAGCTTGCCCATTGGTTTGTGGGTGGTATGGTGTAGCCACTTTGTGAGTAACACCATATTTGTGGAGTAAGGAGTTTAGTTGCTTGTTGCAAAAGTGGCTTCCCCCATCACTTATAAGTCCTTTGGGCACTCCAAATCTAGTGAAGATGTTCTTCTTGAGAAATTGCAAGACCACGTTGGTGTCACATGTGGTGGTGGCTATTGCTTCTACCCATTTGGAGACATACTCTACTGCTACCAAGATGTATTTGAATGTGTAGGATGGAGGAAAAGGTCCCATGAAATCTATTCCCCATAGATCAAAGAGTTCCACTTCCAAAATGAACTTCTGAGGCATCTCATTTTTCTTTGACAAACCCCCTGTTCTTTGACATTCATTGCAATGGCTCACAAACTCTCTAGCATCCTTGAAGATTGAAGGCCAATAGAAACCACTTTGAAGGACCTTTGCAGCCGTCCGTTCAGCCCCAAAATGACCACCATAATTGGAGTTGTGACAATGCCATAGTATGTCCTTCATCTCATCCTCCGACACACATCTTCTTATCATTCCATCTGGGCATCTTTTGAACAAGAATGGGTCATCCCAGAAGAAGAACTTAGCCTCATGCAACAGCTTCTTGACTTGTTGTTTTGTGTACTCTTGAGGGATAATTCTACCCGCCTTGTAGTTGGCCATGTCTGCAAACCAAGGGACATGTTGAATTTCCAAGAGGTGTTCATCTGGAAATTCTTCATTTATTGATGGAAGATTGTCTTGGCATGCATCTTGTGGCACCCTTGATAAGTGATCAGCAACTTGATTTTCATTGCCCTTTCTATCTTTGATCTCAATGTCAAACTCTTGTAGGAGTAGCACCCATCTGATTAGCCTTGGTTTGGCATCCTGTTTTGACATAAGATACTTAAGAGCAGCATGGTCAGTATACACTAAGACTTTTGATCCAATCAAATATTGTCTAAACTTATCAAAAGCATATACCACAGCTAGTAACTCTTTCTCTGTTGTGGTGTAGTTTCTTTGAGTTTCATTCAATACCTTACTTGCATAGTAGATAACATGAAGCTTCTTTTCCTTCCTCTGCCCCAACACAGCACCAATTGCAAGGTTACTTGCATCACACATGAGTTCAAAAGGTAGTCCCCAAGTTGGGGGTGTGATGATTGGTGCTGTGGTGAGCTTAGCTTTTAGAGTTTCAAAAGCATGTTTGCATTCATCATCAAAGATAAAAGGATTTTCTACCACCAGCAAATTGCTTAGTGGCTTTGCTATTTTGGAAAAATCTTTGATGAATCTTCTATAAAATCCAGCATGTCCTAAGAAACTTCTAACAGCTTTCACACTAGTTGGCAAAGGAAGTTTTTCTATGATTTCTACTTTTGCCTTGTCAACTTCTATACCCTTACTTGAAATTTTGTGACCAAGAACAATGCCTTCGGGTACCATGAAATGGCATTTCTCCCAATTCAAAACTAAATTGGTTTCTTGGCACCTTTTCAAGACTAAGGTAAGATGGTGCAAGCAAGTGTTGAAGGAATTACCAAAAACAGAGAAATCATCCATAAAGACTTCAATAAATTTTTCTACCATGTCTGAGAATATTGATAGCATGCATCTTTGAAAGGTAGCTGGGGCATTGTAAAGTCCAAATGGCATTCTCCTATATGCAAAAACTCCAAAGGGGCAAGTGAAGGAGGTCTTCTCTTGATCCATGGGGTCAACTACTATCTGGTTATATCCAGAATATCCATCAAGAAAACAGTAGTAGGCATGGCCAGCCAACCTTTCAAGCATCTGGTCAATGAAAGGGAGAGGAAAGTGGTCTTTTCGTGTAGCATCATTCAGCCTCCTATAGTCTATGCACATTCTCCACCCTGTCACTGTTCGTGTTGGGATAAGCTCATTCTTCTCATTAACAATGACGGTCATCCCCCCTTTCTTGGGAACCACGTGCACTGGACTGACCCAAGGGCTGTCAGATATAGGGTAGATGATCCCAGCTTTACACAACTTAAGGATTTCCTTTTGAACAACCTCCTTCATTGTAGGATTCAATCTTCTTTGGGGTTGTACCACCGGTTTGGAACCCTCCTCTAAGAGTATCTTGTGCATGCATACAGCAGGGCTTATGCCTTTCAAGTCATCAATGGTCCATCCCAATGCCTCTTTGTGAGCTTTCAAAACCACAAGGAGTTTTTCTTCTTCTTCTGCATTCAATGTGGAATTGATGATCACTGGGAAGCTATCCTTCTCACCAAGAAATGCATATTTAAGATGAGGGGGTAGTGGTTTCAACTCTTGTTGTGGTGCCTCTTCTTTGGTAGCTTCACTTGGTTCCTTTGATGCTTCCAACGTGTTTTCTTCTTGTCCCTTGATGTTATGGACTTCCTCTTGTTTCATTTGATGGTTTGTGTCAAGCACTTCTTCAACCAAAGAATCTACCACATCAATCCTCATGCAATTTTCTTTCTCAACAGGGTGTTGCATTGCTTTAAAGACATTTATGGTCATTTGCTCATCATGCACTCTGAAAATCATCTCTCCCTTTTCCACATCAATGATTGTTCTAGCTGTAGCCAAAAAGGGTCTACCAAGAATGACTGAATTGTTTCCCTCTTCATCCATGTCTAGGACCACAAAATCAGCTGGGAATATGAAGTTTCCCACCTTCACCAAGAGGTTCTCAACTACTCCATTTGGTACTTTGATGGATCTGTCAGCAAGTTGAAGTGACATCCTTGTGGGTTTAAGCTCTTCAATCATCATTTTCTTCATCATGGTGAGTGGCATTAGGTTAATGCTTGCTCCCAGATCACAAAGTGACTTGTCAACAGCCATGCTCCCAATCGTGCAAGGTATGAGAAAGCTGCCAGGGTCTTTGAGTTTTGGAGGTAACCCTTGTTGAATGATGGCACTACACTCTTGATTGAGAACCACGGTTTCTTTTTCTTGCCAACTCCTCTTCTTGGTGATCAACTCCTTAAGAAACTTTGCATACAATGGCATCTGTTCTAGAGCCTCTGCCAATGGGATGTTGATTTCAAGTTTCTTGAAGATCTCTAAGAACCTTGGGAATTGTTGGTCCTTTGCTCCTTTGTGTATCCTAGTTGGGTATCGAAGCTTGGGTACATAAGCTTTCACTCCTTCATTTTTGTTTTCTTTTTGTGGATTCATACTCTCCTTGCCATCACGGTTGCCTCCTTGACTTGGTGGATTGCCTTGTGGCTTGACAACCTCCTTGCCTTTGTTAGATGTTGAAGCCTTTTCTTCATCTTGCCTCTCCACTGTGTCTTGCTCTTTGGGTTTTGTTGCTTCTTTATTTGAACTTTCACCAACTACCTTGCCACTCCTTAACTGCAAAGTCTTACATTCTTCTCTTGGGTTGGGTATTGTGTCACTTGGGAGAACATTGGTTGGTTTCTCGGCTTGTTTGGCTAATTGTCCCACTTGTCTCTCAATGTTCTTCATAGTGACCGCTTGTTCCTGTTGTCCCTTAGCTAAAGCTTGAGTGGTTTGAGCAAGTGCTTGCAAGGTTGCTTCCAGACTTGAGATTCTGGCCTCATGATGGTCAATTGGAGGTATGATGGGGGTTGATTGTTGTTGGAAGTTGTTGGGCGGATTAGTGTGGAAATTTTGTGAGTTGGATGATGGTGCAGAGAAGTTATTTTGGTGAGTTTGTGAGTTATGATGGGGGTGTTGATATGTGTTTTGTGTTTTTCTATATTGGTTAGTGTTGTTGGTATGGTGATTTTGGTTGTTTGTGTTACGGGTGTGATTGTGGTTGTTGTTCTTTTGCCAATGGTTTTCTCCCCACTTTAAATTGGGATGATTCTTCCAAGATGAGTTGTATGTATCACCATGGAATTCCTCCTGAGAATTTGAAGTATTCTGCATGTATTGAACTTGTTCTTGTGGTTGTTCAACCGTGGTCCCTTCACCTTGGCCCCATTCAAGTGATGGTTGATTTGTTGTGTTCACTGATGCAAGTTGCATACCATCCATTCTCTTTGTTATCATCTCCATTTGTTGTTGGATTTGTTGGTGCATTAACTTGTTTTGTGCCAAGATAGCATCAACACCTTCAAGCTCCATTACACCTTTCTTTGGGGGTGGATTGTGCTGCCTCTCTGATGAGTAATAATATTGATTGTTTGCCACAATCTCAATGAGGTCTTGAGCCTCCTCAGCAGTTTTCATCATGTTGAGTGATCCTCCTGATGAGTAGTCTAGTCCCTTCCTTGCTTCTGGATTTAGGCCTTCATAGAAGTTTTGGAGTTTGACCCAATCACTAAACATGTCAGGTGGGCATCTTCTCATTAGTGCCTTGTACCTTTCCCAGGCTTCATATAATGACTCCCCATCCATTTGCCTAAAAGTCTGAACCTCTGTCTTCAACTTGATGATCTTTTGAGGTGGGTAGAACTTTGCTAGAAATCTTCTCATCACTTCATTCCAATCATTGAGGCTTTCCTTGGGGAATGACTCTAGCCATTGAGTGGCTTTGTCCCTCAAAGAGAATGGAAATAGCAACAACTTGTAGACATCTGGATGCACTCCATTTGTCTTCACTGTATTGCATATCCTCAGAAAAACAGATAGATGTTGATTTGGGTCTTCAAGAGGTCCCCCTCCATAAGAGCAATTGTTCTGTACCAAAGTGATGAGCTGAGGTTTCAACTCAAAGTTATTGGCCTGAACATTTGGTGTAGCAATACTGCTCCCACAATGTCTTGGATCAGGGATAGTGTACGAGGATAACACCCTTCTAGCTTGTCCACCATTATTGTTGACCCCTCCAGGATTGTGCATCTCATCCTCCATGACTTGATCTTCTCCCTCTGATTCCTCTGACCCTTCTTCACCAACTATGAACTTTCCTCTTTCTGCTCTCCTTATCCTTCGGCGGGTTCTCTCGTCCTCAATATTATGTCTATTAGCTCCTGACATACACAAACAAAACCAAAATCACAAGTGAAATATTCTAAAATTAGAGTGGAATTGGAGTTAGTGAAACAAAGTATCAAACAGTTAGTGGGCTTAACAAAAATACTAAAAAAAATGCTTAATCTAAACCACCTTTCACCTAATCATTGTCAATCTTTCCAATCCCCGGCAACGGCGCCAAAAACTTGATACGTAAAAATTAGAATTTACGTATAACCGGCAAGTATACCGGGTCGTATCAAGTAATAAAACTAACAAAGAGTGAGGTCGATCCCACGGAGATTGGTAGATTAAGCAACTTTAGTTAATGGTAAATTTAGTCAAGCAAACATAGTTTTGATTTCATGAGCATTTTGATTTTTGAACATAATTGCAAGAATGTAAATGACACAAAATGTAAAGAACTAGAATAGAGAAATAAAATGAAAGTAAATGACGGAAACTTAAAGTGCAAGAAACTTAAATGACATCAAAGATAAATTGCAAGGAATTAAAGGTTGCAGAAATTTAAAGACATAAGAGTAAATGGCAAGAAGTAAATGAACAGAATGTAAATAACAAGAGTAGTAAATAGACAGAATGTAGAAGGGGATTGGGAAATGGGTAATCAAATAACTAGAGCAAGAGAAATGAGAATTAATGATAGAGAGGATCATTAGGGATCAGAGATGCTAGTTTTCATAAATTGATGTTAGTCAAATCTTCCTCAATCATGGGTATAGATCTATGGCAAGTGGGTGATTGAATCCCAATCTCTTGGTGATTCAATCTCTCTCAACATAACCAATTGCCACTCTCGTGATCTAAATGTTCATGAGAAGAGATGAAGCTCAACTCTATCCAGCCACACAATTCCTATAATCTCAACCAAGGAGAGTTACATCTCACATACTAACCAAGGTATGTTAATTAAAGAAATCATGAAAGGATGAACTCTAAACTGAATTATGTGGCTCATTCCTCAAATTCACCACATAATTCATGTAGATTAACCCCTCTCTCGATGGTGGTTGAATCTTTGAACAGCAAGAGTTCCCTCTTTAGATCAACCACTAGAATTGAGAAGGAGAAGATGGGTTCATCAATTCATTCCAACTAACAGAGCTCCTCCCCCTAATGAAAGTGGGGTTTAGTGAATCATAGCTCCAATTTCAACAACAATTTTCATCAACAAAAATTAAACTAAGTGTAAAGGAAGAAGAAGAAGAAGAATGAAATGCTTAAAGATTAAGAAAATGAAGAAGAGAAGTTCCAAGATGACCCAAAATTAGCTCTCTGGGTCTCCTCCCGGAAGTACCAAAGAGTTCTCCAATACAAGTGCTCAAAAGTGTAAAAAATGTCTAAGTGTCAAAGAGTAAAAGTAAAAGTGTCAAAAGTCCCTCCCAAGTACATCAATCTCTTCTATTTATACTACTCCTAAAACTCTTCAGAGATCTTCAATTTGGGTTAGCAATGTAGGCTTTCTCATTGTTGAATTCTTGGCTCAATTGGAAGTGTTGCTAGACTTGGAGAGGAAGAGTTCATTCCTCATGCTTCTGGCCCATTGATGGCGTTATTGGCACTAACTCCAGGCCAAATGCACGTTGGCAACGTGCAGGACAATTTCCTGGGCATGAAGTATGAGACTTGGGCGTTGCTAGCCCAAGTTGTTGCCAACAACTTGCTTTTCCTCTTCTTGGCCTTACTTTCATGCTAAATGTAGCCCAGAATTTGAGTGTCAACCTTCAGCTTCAATATGGACTATTATACATCATTGGAAAGCTCTTGATGTCTATTTTCTAATGCCACTGAAATCACCTCAATTGGACTTTCCTAGCTCAAGTTATGGTTCCTCAAAGAAGGTAAGGTCAAGCTGCCAAGTTGTTGCCAAGTTGTTGTGAATAACGCACCCTCAACCCCAAGTTGGCAACGTGGCCGTGCATCACTCTCCCAAGGCAAGGACTTGGGGCTGGCGTTGTTGCAAAACACGCCCCCCTTGTGGCACGTTGGCAACGTGCTCGACCCACACCCCAAGGCCAATCTCTAGCTTTCTTGAATTTCACTTCATGTTCTTGTTTTTAGGGCCTAAAGATGACTCTGGTTTGGCTTCAATTTTGTGCTCCATCATAGACTATTATATATGGTTGGAAAGCTCTGAATGTCAGCTTTCCAATGCAACTGGAAGCACTCAATTTGGATCTCTGTAGCTCAAGATATCTTCCATTGAAGAGGACATGGTCAGGCTGCCTTGTTGGAGTTGTTGTGAATAACGCCCATACATTTCAAGTTAGCAACGTGCACCATAATTTCCTGCCGTTGTTGTGGATAACTCCTTCTCTTCAGCACGTTGGCAACGTGCTCGAGCCCTTTCCAAGGCTCTAAACAATGCTTCCCACGTTGGCAACGTGCATGGCAAGGCCTATGGGCGTTGGCAACGTGCATGGTGAGGCTTGGCGTTGGCAACTTGATTTTGGCGTTGGCAACGTGAATGGTGAGGCTTGTGGACGTTAGCAACTTGGTTGGCAAGGCTTGGGAACGTTAGCAACTTGGTTGGCAAGGCTTGGGAACGTTAGCAACTTGGTTGGCAAGGCTTGGGAACGTTAGCAACTTGGTTGGCAAGGCTTGGCGTTGGCAACTTGATTTTGGCGTTGGCAACGTGAATGGTGAGGCCATTGGGCGTTGGCAACTTGGCTGGCACCAAGACTTGGTGCCTAGCCAAGCAACCATTCCTGGCGTTGTTGCCAAACACGCCAATGCTTCCTAGCTCCAACAACGTGCTCGAGCTCCTTTTGGTGCCAAAATTGCTTGTGTGTGGCGTTGGCAACGCCCTCCTCAAGTTGGCAACGTGCTTCACTTCATCCAGGGCCAAGCTTGTGTGTGTGGCGTTGCCTTCAACAACGCCCATGGTTCTTGGCGTTGGCAACGCCCTCGACACTCCTTCATGGCTCAAGTTCCTTGCTTGTGTGGGCGTTGGCAACTTGGTTCTAGAGTTGGCAACGCCAGCTCTTCCTCCAGGGCCAAGTTTGCTTGCTTGTTGCTTGTGTGTGGCGTTGGCAACGTGCTCCTAGAGTTGGCAACGCCAACTTTGCTTCTCCAGGGCTGCCTGGCGTTGTCCTTAACAACGCACCTTCTTCCTCAAGTTGGCAACGCCAACTCCTCTTCCTGGAGTTGCCAAGAACAACGCCCATTGTATCCAAGTTGGCAACGCCAACTTCTTGCCCAGCTTGCATCATTCTTGCTTCCATGCTTCCTTGTTTCATCACCTATCATCAACAAGGGAAATAGCTTCAAAGTCTTACCAATTCATGCAATAAATTTCATGAGATTCATTCATACTCATTCATATATGCATTCCTTAAAGCATTTGCATGAATTTGGCTAGAATTAACATGTTCCTTGATATCATCATGCATGGAAACAAAACTCATAAAAGGACTTGTTTATTTAGAGAAAATGAGTGAAATTAAGTTAAAACTAACTAAACTAACTAACTAATAATGCAAATATGCATTTGCATCAGATTCCTTTTAAAAGAATTAGGATTTCATCTTCTTCAATCACAGGTTCAATGTTCCTTTTATTTATTTTCTCAATTTAGTTTATGAACTCTTTATGTTTAGATTGATTTTCTATTTAATACAATTTGAAGTATTTCAGATTCGTGATTATTTTATTCTATTTATGATACTTTCAATTTAAATGAGATTTATTTTCCCTTTTGGCTTTGGTTATGTAATTGGTAACACTTGAGTTATCAAACTCAACTGTTGATTGAAATTGGAATTACTGATTGATCTGGATCACTCTAAAGCTAGTCCTTCCATAGGGATTGACTAGGACTTGAGGATTGAAGTGTGGAAAACGATCCAACACAAAACTCACCGGCAAGTGTACCGGGTTGCATCAAGTAATAAAACTCACGGGAGTGAGGTCGATCCCACAGGGATTGAAGGATTGAGCAATTGTAGTTTAGTGGTTGATTTAGTCAAGCGAATCAAGTATTGGTTGAGTGATTTTGTATCCAACAGTAAGTAAATAGCAGAAAATGTAAAGGGAGAGGGATGAATTGCAAAAATGAGAGAACTGAAAGTAAAAGAGCAGAATCTTAAAGAACAAGAAATTAAATGACTGAAACTTAAAGTGCAAGAAATGTAAATTGCAGTAACTCAAAGTGCAAGAAATATAAATTGCTTGAATGGAAAAGGGATTTGAGGACTGGAATTTCAGAATTTAAGCAAGGGAAATTAAATTGCAACAATTATCAAAGCAAGAGATGATTTGAATTCTACTAGATCTCAAACAGAAATGGAAAATGTGATTGCAGCAGTGGTTCAGAAGAAGAACCAAAAAGATAAAATCAGATCTCAGGACTCCAGAGACTACATAGCAGATTCTAGATCTCAATTGCCTTCCTAGATCCAAGTTCACAAAGCAATTAAAGAGAAATTAAAAATTGCAGCAGTAAAGGAAATGGAATTGAACTCAATTATGCAGAAGGGAAATTAAAGAGATCTTAAATGGAGATTGAGACAGAAGTTCCTCAATTCTTCACACTCAAGATTCAATCAAAACCCAATAAAGAAAACAAAATATCAGAGGTAGAAGAAATGAATTCTCTCCTCCAATCGCAGGAAACAGAAAAATGGAAATTCAGCTCTCAAGTTGACTAAGGATGAAAATTAAAATCAAAGTGAGCTCTCTAAAAAAACTCTCCTATTCTAATCCTAACTAACACCTATTTATACACTTTCTATTTTGGATCTAAGAATTTTGAGTGGGCTTTTTGATTTGGTGAAGAAATGAATTAAGTTGGATTTTTGAGTGAAATTCAGCCCATGTTGCTCCAAGGAGGTTGCTCTGCTCTTGTGGAGGGCAGAGCAGGGAAGCCTTGTGTGTGGATCCAACTAGCGTGCCAAATTGGGAGGGGCATCAGGATGCTACTGATGAGCGGATATTTTATACGCTTTTTGGGGGTAATTTCATGTAGATTTTAGCATGTTTTAGTTAGTTTTTAGGAGAATATTGTTAGTTTTTAGGCAAAAATCATATTTCTGGACTTTACTATGAGTTTGTGTGTTTTTCTGTGATTCCAGGTATTTTCTGGCTGGAATTGAGGGAGCTGAGCAAAAATCTGACTTAGGCTGAAAAAGGACTGCTGATGCTGTTGGATCCTGACCTCCCTGCACTCGAAATGGATTTTCTGGAGCTACAGGAGTCCAATTGGCGCGCTCTCAACGGCGTTGGAAAGTAGACATCCAGGGCTTTCCAGCAATATATAATAGTCCATACTTTGCGCAAGGATAGATGACGTAACTTGGCGTTGAACGCCAAGTTCATGCTGCTGTCTAGAGTTAAACGCCAGAAAAACGTCATGATCCGGAGTTGAACGCCCAAAACACGTCATAACCTGGAGTTTAATGCCAAGAAAGGCCTCTACTCGTGGATAGCTTTAATCTCAGCCCCAGCACACACCCAGTGGGCCCCAGAAGTGGATTTCTGCACCAATTATCTTAGTTTATTCATTTTCTGTAAACCTAGGTTACTAGTTTACTATTTAAACAACTTTTACAGACATTTCTTGTACCTCATGACATTTTCAGATCTGAATTACATACTTTTTGACGGAATGAGTCTCTAAACTCCATTGTTGGGGGTGAGGAGCTCTGCAGCGTCTCGATGATTTAATACAATTCTTTGTTTTCCATTCAAACACGCTTGTTCTTATCTAAGATGTTTATTCGCGCTTAATTGTGAAGAAGGTGATGATCCGTGACACTGATCACCTTCCTCAATCCATGAACGTGTGCCTGACAACCACCTCCATTCTACATCAGATTGAATGAATATCTCTTAGATTCCTTAATCAGAATCTTCGTGGTATAAGCCGGATTGATGGCGGCATTCATGAGAATCCGGAAAGTCTAAACCTTGTCTGTGGTATTCCGAGTAGGATTCCGGGATTGAATGACTGTGACGAGCTTCAAACTCCTGAAGGCTGGGCGTTAGTGACAGACGCAAAAGAATCAATGGATTCTATTCCAACCTGATTGAGAACCGACAGATGATTAGCCGTGCTGTGACAGAGCATAGGAACGTTTTCACTGAGAGGATGGGAGGTAGCCATTGACAACGGTGACACCCTACATAGAGCTTGCCATGGAAGGAACCTTGCGTGTGGGAAGAGGATTTCAATGAAAAGTAGAAATTCAAAGGACAAAGCATCTCCAAAACTCCAACATGTTTCTCATTACTGCACAACAAGTAACACTGTTATTCTCTTTTATTTTTATAATCAAATCTGGTAATTTCACTTTTAATCCTATTGGCCTCCTGACTAAGATTAATAAAATAAACATTGATTGCTTCAAGCCAATAATCTCCGTGGGATCGACCCTTACTCACGTAAGGTATTACTTGGACGACCCAGTGCACTTGCTGGTTAGTTATGCGAATCACAAATTCGTGCACCAAGTTTTTGGCGCCGTTGCCGGGGATTGTTGAGTTTGAACAATTGAAGGCTTATTTTATTTCTTAGATTAGGAATAATTTATTTTTGTTGTTACAGAGTCATTAAATTTTGATAGGATAGTCTCTTTTCAAAAATTTCTTTTCAAAATTTATTATTTTTCTTTTAATTAATTGCTAATTTTCGTGAGTTTAGTGTCTTATTCTAAGTTTGGTGTCAATTGCATATCTCATATTTTTCTTTAAAATTTTCGACTTGTGTTCTTTGTTCTTCATTGATCTTCAAGTTGTTCTTGCTTACTTTTCTTGTTTGATCTTGAGTTTTTCTTGCTTTGTGTCTTTTCTTGTTTCACTTGTGTTCTTTTTAAAGCATTAATTGAAATATTTAGAACAAGTGTTATATTTATTCCCAATTGGCTAGAGTATTGGTTTATATTCTTGATAATTGGGTATACGCTTTGAAACCTTTTTCAAAAATAATTTTTCTTGATTTAATCTTGTGCCAAACTTTAAGTTTGGTGTTTTCTTGTTAATCTTTCATAATTTTTGAAACTTTCATTAAAGCTTTCTAAAATTTTAAGTTTGGTGTTCTTTCTTGTGTTCTTGGTGTTCTTGTGAATCTTCAAAGTGTTCTTGAGTTCTTCTTGTGTCTTGATCTTAAAATTTTTAAGTTTGGTGTTCCTTGGTGTTTTTCCTCCAAAAATTTTCGAAAATAAGGAGCATTAGATCTAAAAATTTTAAGTCTTGTGTCTTTTGTGTGTTTTTCTCTTTCATTATAAAATTCAAAATTCAAAAAAAAAAATTATTTTCTAACCAATTTTAAAACTACATTTTCGAAATTTTTAATATAAAATCCAAATTTCAATTTCAAATTTTTCGAAAAAAATTTTCACAAAGTATTTTCAAAATATTTTTCATATATTCCATTTTTTGTTATTCCACTACTATAAAATAAATAATATCAACATACATATCATCACTCTTGTATTCCAGTATGGAAGTAAGTATGAATGGACAAGACAAGAGGACTCTGGGGACATATGCTAACCCCACTACTGCTTCATATGGGAGTAGTATCTGTATACCCTCCATTGGAGTTAGTAGCTATGAGCTGAATCCTCAGCTCATTATCATGGTACAGCAAAACTGTCAGTATTCTGGTCTTCCACATGAAGAACCTACAGAGTTTCTGGCACAATTTCTACAATTTGCTGATACAGTACATGATAAGGAAGTAGATCAGGATGTCTATAGATTATTACTATTTCCATTTGCTGTAAAAGATCAAGCTAAGAGGTGGTTAAATAACCAGCCTAAGAGCAGCATAAAAACATGGAAACAGCTGTCAGAAAAATTCCTGAATCACTATTTCCCTCCCAAACGGATGACACAGCTAAGGCTAAACATTCAAGGCTTCAAACAAGGAGATAATGAATCCCTTTATGATGCTTGGGAGAGATACAGAGAAATGCTAAGAAAATGCCCCTCTGAAATGTTTTCAGAATGCGTGTAATTAGACATCTTCTACTATGGGCTTACAGAAAAAGCTCAGATTTCTCTAGACCACTCAGCTGGTGGATCTATACATATGAGAAAAACAATTGAAGAGGCTCAAGAGCTTATTGATACAGTCGCCAGAAATCAGCATTTGTACCTAAGCAGTGAATCCCCTATGACAGAAGAAGCTAAAACAGTAACTGCAGAACTCAATCTAGTGGATCAGGCTAATGAATTCAATCAGCAATTAGATTTTCTAACTCAGCAGCTAGCCGAATTCAAGGAAATATTACAGGAAACAAGAATGGCTAACAAGAACATGGAAGTACAATTAAAGCAGACAGAAAGCAACTGTCAAAACAAATAACAGAAGAATGCCAAGCAGTTCAATTAAGAAGTGGGAAAATATTAAATACCTCACTTCAAAGCAGCAGGAAACCAAGAAATGAACAAGAGGATACTCAAAATCCCTCTGAGGACAATCAGAGCCCAGAGAGGAACAAAGCTGGCGCTGAACGCCCAGACCATGCTCATTCCTGGCGTTCAACGCCAGAAACAAGCATGGATCCGGCGTTGAACGCCCAAGGGGAACATGGTTCTGGCGTTCAAACGCCAGTAACAAACAAGGAAGTGGCGTCTAACGCCACTCCAGCCCCCACCACTGGCATTCAAATGCCAATGGGGAATCAGTCACATACAAGTGCTGATAACAACCCTTCTAAAAAGGCTTCCCAACCCACTTCTGTAGGTAATAAACCTGCAGCAACTAAGGTTGAGGAATACAAAGCCAAAATGCCTTATCCTCAAAAACTCCGCCAAGCGGAACAGGATAAGCAATTTGCACGCTTTGCAGACTATCTCAGGACTCTTGAAATAAAGATTCCGTTTGCAGAAGCACTTAAGCAAATACCCTCTTATGCTAAGTTCATGAAAGAAATCTTAAGTCATAAGAAGGATTGGAGGGAAACTGAAAAAGTCTACCTCACTGAAGAATGCAGTGCAGTCATTCTGAAAAGCTTACCTGAGAAGCTTAAAGATCCTGGGAGCTTTATGATACCATGCACATTAGAAGGTAATTGTACCAAGCAAGCTTTATGTGATCTTGGGGTAAGTATCAACTTAATACCTGCATCTACTATCAGAAAGCTTGGTTTAACTGAAGAAATTAAACCAACCAGGATATGTCTTCAACTTGCTGATGGCTCCATTAAATACCCATCAGGCGTGATTGAAGACATGATTGTCAAGGTTGGGCCATTCGCCTTTCCTACTGACTTTGTAGTGCTGGAAATGGAGGAGCACAAGAGTGCAACTCTCATTCTAGGAAGACCTTTCCTAGCAACTGGCCGAACCCTCATTGATGTCCAAAAAGGGGAAGTAACCTTGAGAGTCAATGAGGAAGAATTCAAGTTGAATGTTGTCAAAGCAATGCAACATCCAGACACCCCAAATGACTGCATGAGTGTTGATATAATTGACTCTCTGGTAAGAGAGGTCAATATGGCTGAGAGTCCCGAATCAGAGCTAGAGGATATCTTTAAAGACGTCCAGCCTGATCTGGAGGAGTCAGAGAAAATAGTGGAACCTCTGAAAATCCCTCAGGAAGAGGAGAAACCTCCTAAACCCGAGCTCAAACCATTACCACCTTCCCTAAAATATGCATTTCTGGGAGAAGGTGATACCTTTCCTGTAATCATAAGCTCTACCTTAGAGCCACAGGAAGAGGAAGCACTAATTCAAGTGCTAAGGACACACAAGACAGCTCTTAGGTGGTCCATCAGTGATCTTAAGGGCATTAGCCCAGCTAGATGCATGCACAAGATCTTACTGGAGGGTGACGCCAAACCAGTGGTTCAACCACAAAGGCGGCTGAACCCAGCCATGAAGGAAGTGGTGCAGAAAGAGGTCACTAAATTACTAGAGGCTGGGATTATTTATCCTATTTCTGACAGCCCCTGGGTAAGCCCTGTCCAAGTCGTCCCTAAGAAAGGTGGCATGACAGTGGTTCATAATGAAAAAAATGAACTGGTTCCTACAAGAACAGTTACAGGGTGGCGTATGTGCATTGATTATAGAAGGCTCAATACAGCCACCAGAAAGGATCATTTTCCTTTACCATTCATAGACCAGATGCTAGAAAGACTAGCAGGTCATGAATACTACTGCTTCCTGGATGGATATTCAGGTTATAACCAAATTGCAGTAGATCCCCAGGATCAGGAGAAAACGGCATTCACCTGCCCATTCGGAGTATTTGCATACAGAAGGATGCCATTTGGCCTGTGCAATGCACCTGCAACTTTTCAGAGGTGCATGCTCTCAATTTTCTCTGATATGGTGGAAAAATTCCTGGAAGTCTTCATGGATGACTTTTCAGTATTTGGAGACTCATTCAGCTCCTGCCTTAACCATTTAGCACTTGTTCTGAAAAGATGCCAAGAGACTAACCTGGTTTTAAACTGGGAAAAATGTCACTTTATGGTGACTGAAGGAATTGTCCTTGAGCACAAAATTTCGAACAAGGGGATAAAGGTGGACCAAGCTAAGGTAGAAGTAATTGAAAAATTGCCACCACCTGCTAATGTTAAGGCAATCAGAAACTTTCTGGGGCATGCAGGATTCTATAGGAGGTTTATAAAGGATTTTTCAAAAATCGCCAAACCTCTGAGCAACCTGCTAGCTGCTGACACGCCATTTATCTTTGATAAAGAATGTCTGCAAGCATTTGAGACTTTGAAAGCTAAATTGGTTACAGCACCAATCATCTCTGCACCAGACTGGACTTTACCATTTGAGTTGATGTGTGATGCCAGTGACCATGCCATTGGTGCAGTGTTGGGACAAAGGCATGACAAGCTTCTGCATGTCATTTATTATGCTAGCCGTGTTCTAAATGACGCACAGAAGAACTACACAACCACAGAAAAAGAGCTACTTGCAGTGGTTTACGCCATTGACAAATTCAGATCCTATTTAGTAGGATCAAAAGTGATTGTGTACACTGATCATGCTGCTCTTAAATATTTACTCACAAAGCAGGATTCAAAACCCAGACTTATAAGATGGGTGCTGCTTCTGCAGGAGTTTGATATAGAAATAAGAGACAGAAAAGGAACAGAGAATCAAGTAGCAGATCACCTGTCCCGACTAGAACCAGTGGAAGAGGCGTCCCTCCCTCTCACTGAGATCTCTGAAACCTTTCCGGATGAACAACTCTTTGCCATCCAGGAAGTGCCATGGTTTGCAGATATTGCAAACTACAAGGCAGTGAGATTCATACCCAAAGAGTACAGCAGGGTGCAATCAAAAAAAATTAATCACAGATGCAAAGTACTATCTTTGGGATGAACCATATCTCTTCAAGAGATGTGCAGATGGAGTAATCCGTAGATGTGTGCCTAAAGAAGAAGCACAGAAGATCCTTTGGCATTGCCATGGATCACAGTATGGAGGACATTTTGGAAGTGAACGAACAGCCACAAGAGTCCTCCAAAGTGGCTTCTACTGGCCTACTCTCTACAAAGATTCCCGAGCTTTTGTGCTCAATTGTGACAGTTGCCAAAGATCAGGCAACCTACCCCACAGTTATGCCATGCCTCAGCAAGAAATCTTGGAGATTGAGTTGTTTGATGTATGGGGCATTGACTTCATGGGACCTTTCCCACCATCATACTCAAACACTTATATTCTGGTGGCAGTGGATTATGTATCCAAATGGGTGGAGGCTATTGCAACACCCACAAATGACACTAAAACAGTGTTAAAATTCCTCCAGAAACACATCTTCAGCAGATTTGGTATCCCTAGAGTGTTAATTAGTGATGGGGGCACTCATTTCTGCAATAAACAGCTTTATGCTGCTCTGGTTCGTTATGGAGTTAGTCACCGGGTAGCTACTCCATATCACCCACAGACTAATGGGCAAGCTGAAGTCTCAAATAGAGAACTCAAAAGAATCCTGAAACGGACTGTAATTAACCGTAGAAAGGATTGGGCAAGGAGCTTGGATGATGCTCTGTGGGCATACAGAACAGCATTCAAGACCCCTATAGGGACCTCTCCATACCAGCTTGTGTATGGAAAGGCATGTCACTTGCCAGTGAAACTGGAACATAAGGCCTACTGGGCAACCAGATTCCTAAACCTTGATGCCAAATTAGTTGGAGAAAAACGATTGCTCCAGTTAAATGAGCTAGAGGAATTTAGACTCAATGCTTTCGAGAATGCAAAAATTTACAAAGAGAAAGCAAAAAAAATGGCATGATAAGAAATTGTCATCCAGAGTCTTTGAGCCGGGGCAGAAAGTTCTGCTATTTAATTCCAGGCTCAAATTATTTCCCGGGAAATTAAAATCCCGGTGGAGAGGTCCATATGTGATCACAAGCGTATCACCATATGGATACGTAGAGCTTCAGGATAGTGAATCCACCAAAAAGTTCATTGTTAATGGACAAAGAGTTAAACACTATCTTGAAGATAATTTTGAGCAAGAATGCTCAAGACTGAGACTTCATTGAAGATCAGTGACAGTCCAGCTAATGACATTAAAGAAGCGCTTGCTGGGAGGCAACCTAGCCATTTACAAAGTTTATTTACTAATTAAATAAATTTTCTTTTCTTTACAGGTTTGAGTCCAAGTATCTTCAAGGGTGAAATAGCAATTGGTTGAAGTCACAGAGTTACAGGGAAATTTGGAAGCTCACTGGCGTGAAAAAACCAGTAAGAAATACTTTGGGCGTTAAACGCCCAAAAGAAGCACCCACTGGGCGTTTAACGCCAGTAAGGGTAGCCATCTGGGCGTTAAACGCCAGAAAGGAGCATCTTCTGGGCGTTAAACGCCAGAAAGATGCACCTTCTGGGCGTTTAACGCCAGTCTGCTAGCATCCTGGGCGTTCAAAAAAACGCCCAGTGACGAAGGACTTTCTGGCGTTCAACGCCAGAAAGAAGCACCAGTTGGGCGTTGAACGCCCAGGAGAAGCAACATGTGGGCGTTAAACGCCCAAAACATGCACCATGTGGGCGTTCAACGCCAGGATGATGGGAGGAGGTACAATTCGTTTTTTTTTCAAAATTTTTCAAAATTTTTATGCTTCAATTCATGATTTCTTGCATAAACATATTTCAAATTATCACTTTCAATTCCAAAAGTTTTTTTTTCCTAATTTCTAAAATCCAATGTTGCAAATGTTTTAGATATATCTTAACCCAAAAGAACAAATGGCTTTCCAATCCAATCCATCATCTTTTCAAATTTGTTTTCAAAACTTAATTATTTTTAAAATCTTTTTCAAAATTAAATTTCAAATTTATCTTTTAAATTATGATTCATATCTTTTTCTTTTTTAAAAATTATATCTTTTTCTGATCATATCTTTTAAAATTATATCTTCTATCTTATTTCTTTCTTATTTTTCAAAAAACTCCCACCCCCCTCCCTATATATTATATTCGGCGCCCTCCTCATCACCACCATTCCACAATTGTTCTCCTTCTATCCCTCTTCTTTCTTCTCTTTTGCTTGAGGACAAGCAAAGCTCTAAGTTTGGTGTGTTTTACCCGTGATCACAAAAACATACCCACTCAAGATCATGGCTCCTAAAGGGAAACAACCCAACCCAAGAGGCAAGAAAGAAAGCACTCCAAAACCACTTTGGAATCAAGGGAAGTTCTTAACTAAAGAACATTCAGACCATTACTACAAGATAATGAGTCACAGATCAGTGATCCCGGAAGTCAGATTTGATCTGAAAGAAGATGAATATCCGGAGATCCAAGAGCAAATTCGAAACAGGAATTGGGAAATTCTGGCCAATCCTGAAACGAAAGTGGGGAAGAACATGGTTCAGGAATTTTATGCTATTCTATGGCAGACAGAAAGGCAAAGAATCATTGGAGCTGCTCTCTTTGACCATAAGACCTTAGTCAGAGGAAAAATCATTCATACCAACTCTGACAAGATCAGGGAGATATTCAAGATTCCTCAACTGAAAGATGACCCAGACTCCTTTAATAGGAGAATGATGAGGGTCAATAAAGGGTTGGACAAGATCCTGGAGGATATATGCATCCCTGGAGCCAGGTGGACTACCAGCACGACTGGCATCCCAGTTCAACTCAAAAGGGAAGATCTGAAACCAGTAGCCAGAGGCTGGCTGGATTTCATTGGGCGTTCCATATTGCCCACCAGCAACCGTTCTGAAGTTACCATCAAAAGAGCTGTCATGATTCACTGCATCATGCTGGGAAAAGAAGTGGAAGTCCATCAGCTGATCTCATGTGAGCTATATAAAATAGCAAACAGGAATTCTAAGGACGCCAGATTGGCTTATCCAAGCTTAATTTCTATGCTTTGCAAAGATGCTGGAGTAAAGATGGGAATAACTGAATATATCCTAATTGAAAAGCCCATTACTGGAATATCAATGGTCAGACAACAGCAACAAGATGATTCAACCAAGAGGAGAGCACCAGAAGCCCTCCCAGAACTGCCCCAATTCGAATACTGGGAACATCTTGAGGCTTCTATTTCCAGATTGCAAGAAGCTATGGAT
This sequence comes from Arachis stenosperma, assembly GCF_014773155.1. Taxonomy (NCBI): domain Eukaryota; kingdom Viridiplantae; phylum Streptophyta; class Magnoliopsida; order Fabales; family Fabaceae; genus Arachis; species Arachis stenosperma. Next base: position 46,213,017 of record NC_080380.1, read on the forward strand.
CAAATAAAGGAAGAACAGAATAATCAAAGTAGCATGATTTGCAAACTGCTCAAGGAACAAGAGGAGCAAGGGCGTGATCTAAGGGAGCTGAAGCGCCAAAAATTAATCCTTGAACAACACCCCACAGATTAGAGGAACATTTACTCCTCAAAACAACAGGTTGCTGAGTTCCAATTTTTCTGCTTTAACTTAGTGATAATGTTTTTATTTTAGAAAGTTCACCTTAGGAGATATATAGTAGTAGTAATTAGTATGTCTATTTTGATTTTATATCCAATTAAGCTATAATTTATTTTTCTCATCATCATCAGGCATGAATAAAGTAGTAGATTTTTTTTAGAATAAAGAAGTAATCTATATTTTTCGAGTTCTTAATAATAAAATTTATAATTAATTATATGTGGTGGCAATACTTTTTGTTCTCTGAATGAATGCTTGAACAGTGCATAATATGTACTTTAAATTTGATGAATATTGGCTCCTGAAAGGATGAGGAACACGAAAAATATTATTGATGATCTGAAAGATCAAGAAATTGATTCTTGAAGCAAGAAAAAGCAGTCAAAAAAAAAAAGGCCATGAGCACTAGCCAAGAGTAAAAAAAAAAGGGGGATCCAAGGCTTTGAGCATCAATGGATAGGAGGGCCCAAGGAAATAAAATCCAGGCCTAAGCGGCTAAACCAAGCTGTCCCTAACCATATGCTTGTGGCATGCAGGTCCAAGTTACAAACTTGAGACTGAGTGGTTAAAGTCGTGATCCAAATCAAACAGAGTGTGCTTAAGAGCTCTGGATACCTCTGACTGGGGACTTTAGCAAAGCTAAGTCACAATCTGAAAAGGTTCACCTAGTCATGTGTCTGTGGCATTTATGTATCTGGTGGTAATACTGGAAAACAAAGTGCTTAGGGCCACGGCCAAGACTCATAAAATAACTGTGTTCAAGAATCAACATACTACACTAGGAGAGTCAATAATACTATCTGAATTCTGAGTTCCTGAGGATGCCAATCATTCTGAAAATTTAAAGATACAGGGGGATGCCAAAACTGTTCAGAAACAAAAAGCTACAAGCCCCGCTCATCTAATAAGAATATGAGCTTCATTTAAAACTCTAAAATATTATTACTTCTTAATTTCTGTTAGAACCTATTTTATTCATCTAGTTGCTTGAGGACAAGCAACAGTTTAAGTTTGGTGTTGTGATGAGCGGATATTTTATACGCTTTTTGGGGGGTAATTTCATGTAGATTTTAGCATGTTTTAGTTAGTTTTTAGGAGAATATTGTTAGTTTTTAGGCAAAAATCATATTTCTGGACTTTACTATGAGTTTGTGTGTTTTTCTATGATTCCAGGTATTTTCTGGCTGGAATTGAGGGAGCTGAGCAAAAATCTGACTTAGGCTGAAAAAGGACTGCTGATGCTGTTGGATCCTGACCTCCCTGCACTCGAAATGGATTTTCTGGAGCTACAGGAGTCCAATTGGCGCGCTCTCAACGGCGTTGGAAAGTAGACATCCAGGGCTTTTCAGAAATATATAATAGTCCATACTTTGCGCAAGGATAGACGACGTAACTTGGCGTTGAACGCCAAGTTCATGCTGCTGTCTAGAGTTAAACGCCAGAAAAACGTCATGATCCGGAGTTGAACGCCCAAAACACGTCATAACCTGGAGTTTAATGCCAAGAAAGGCCTCTACTCGTGGATAGCTTTAATCTCAGCCCCAGCACACACCCAGTGGGCCCCAGAAGTGGATTTCTGCACCAATTATCTTAGTTTATTCATTTTCTGTAAACCTAGGTTACTAGTTTACTATTTAAACAACTTTTACAGACATTTCTTGTACCTCATGACATTTTCAGATCTGAATTACATACTTTTTGACGGCATGAGTCTCTAAACTCCATTGTTGGGGGTGAGGAGCTCTGCAGCGTCTCGATGATTTAATACAATTCCTTTGTTTTCCATTCAAACATACTTGTTCTTATCTAAGATGTTTATTCGCGCTTAATTGTGAAGAAGGTGATGATCCGTGACACTCATCACCTTCCTCAATCCATGAACGTGTGCCTGACAACCACCTCCGTTCTACATCAGATTGAATGAATATCTCTTAGATTCCTTAATCAGAATCTTCGTGGTATAAGCCGGATTGATGGCGGCATTCATGAGAATCCGGAAAGTCTAAACCTTGTCTGTGGTATTCCGAGTAGGATTCCGGGATTGAATGACTGTGACGAGCTTCAAACTCCTGAAGGCTGGGTGATGAGCGGATAATTTGTATGCTTTTTGGCATTGTTTTTAGTATGTTTTTAGTGTCTTTTAGTTAGTTTTTATTATATTTTTATTAGTTTTTAATTAAAATTCACTTTTCTGGACTTTACTATGAGTTTGTGTGTTTTTCTGTGATTTCAGGTATTTTCTGGCTGAAATTGAGGGATCTGAGCAAAAATCTGATCCAGAGACTCAAAAGGACTGCAGATGCTGTTGGATTCTGACCTCCCTGCACTCGAAGTGGATTTTCTGGAGCTACAGAAGCCCAATTGGCGCGCTCTCAACGGCATTGGAAAGTAGACATCCTGGGCTTTCCAGCAATATATAATAGTCCATACTTTGCCCAAGATTTGATGGCCCAAACCGGCGTTCAAAGTCACCTCAAGAAATTCCAGCGTTAAACGCCGGAACTGGCACCTGATTGGGAGTTAAACGCCCAAACTGGCACTAAAGCTGGCGTTTAACTCCAAGAAGAGTCTCTACACGAAAATGCTTCATTGCTCAGCCAGAGCACACACCAAGTGGGCCCGGAAGTGGATTTTTTTGTCATTTACTCATCTTTGTACACCTTAGGCTACTAGTTATCTATAAGTAGGACCTTTTACTATTGTATCTGGAGACTTTTGGTAGCTATCTTCGTTTTATGCTATCTTAGATCATTGGGAGGCTGGCCATTCGGCCATGCCTAGACCTTATGCTTATGTATTTTCAACGGTGGAGTTTCTACACACCATAGATTAAGGTGTGGAGCTCTGCTGTACCTCGAGTATTAATGCAATTACTATTGTTCTTCCATTCAATTCCACTTGTTCTTTGTCCAAGATATCACTTGTTCTTCAACTTGATGAAGGTGATGATTGACGCCCATCACCATTCTCACTCATGAACAAAGTGACTGACAACCACTCTTGTTCTACAAGCATCTGAGGCTTAGTGAATATCTCTTGGATTCCTGATTGCACGATGCATGGTTGATCGCCTGACAACCGAGTGCTCGCCTGACAAACGAGCCAACCATTCCGTGAGATCAGAGTCTTCGTGGTATAGGCAAGAACTGATGGCGGCATTCAAGAGAATCCGGAAGGTCTAACCTTGTCTGTGGTATTCTGAGTAGGATTCAATGATTGAATGACTGTGATGTGCTTCAAACTCTAACCTGCTGGGCGTTAGTGACAGACGCAAAAGAGGGATTCTATTCCAGTAGGAGCGGGAACCGAACCGGTGATTGGCCGTACTGTGACAGAGTGCGTGAGCATTAGCTTTCACTGCGAGGATGGGAGGTAGCCACTGACAACGGTGAAACCCTACACGAGCTTGCCATGGAAAGGAGTAAGAAGGATTGGATGAAGGCAGTAGGAAGGCAGAGAGACGGAAGGGAAGGCATCTTCATACGCTTGTCTGAAGCTCTTACACCAATGATATACATAAGTATCACTATCTTTATCTTTTATGTTATTTTCGTTCATCATCATATACATTTGAGTTTGCCTGACTAAGATTTACAAGATGACCATAGCTTGCTTCAATGCTAACAATCTCCGTGGGATCGACCCTTACTCACGTAAGGTATTACTTGGACGACCCAGTGCACTTGCTGGTTAGTTGTGTGAAGTTGTAGTGATCACAATTTCGCGCACCAAGTTTTTGGCGCCGTTGCCGGGGATTGTTCAAGTTTTGAGCAAGCTTTTGGTAACAATGCCTGGGATTGTTCTAGTTTGGACAACTGACGGTTCATCTTGTTGCTTAGATTAGGTATTTATTTTTTTTTCGAAATTCTTGAAGATGAATTCTAGAGTTTCATGATGATTTGTTGAAATCTGGCTGGCTGAGAAGCCATGTCTAATCTGATTGGACCGAGGTTTCAACTTATCACCACAAGAGCTTGTTGATTTTCATCAATTTTGCTTTTGGAGCAGTGATCTGCTAAGGCTTGGCTGACCTTTGGTCATGTCTAGTGTTTTGGACCGAAGCTTTCTTTGAAAGCTTGGCTGGCTGTGAAGCCATGTCTAATTCCTAGACTGGAGTCTTAGACTAGCATTGCACTGATTCCTGGAATTCTCATTAAGAATTTGATATCTTTTTCCACTTAATTTTCGAAAATACAAAAAAAAATTACAAAATCATAAAAACCAAAAATATTTGTGTTTCTTGCTTAAGTCTAGTGTCTCATCTTAAGTTTGGTGTCAATTGCATGCATTCATTCATGTGTCTTATGGATCCTCAAGTAATTCTTGATGATTTTTGTGTTCTAATCTCTAAATTCTATTGACTTGACGTATTTTGTGTGTCTCATATGCATTCTCACATTGTTAGTGTCAGTAGTATACAAACTGCTAAGTTTGGTGTCTTGCATGCATTGTTATTTAATTCTTATTGCATTTTGATTATTAAAAATCCAAAAATATTTTTAATTTGTGTCTTTTCAAGTCAATGATACCAAGAATTGAAGATCCAGAACATACTGCAGAGGAATTATACAGAAAAAGCTGAGCATTCAAAAATGCCCAGTGAAGAAGACAGACTGGCGTTTAAACGCCAGCCAGGGTACCTGGTTGGGCGTTTAACGCCCAAAAAGGGTGCATTTTGGGCGTTAAATGCCAGAATGTATACCATTCTGGGTTTAACGCCAGGATGGTGCTAGGGGGAGAATTTTGTTTTCAAATCATTTTTTTTTCAAGTTTTCAAAGTTTTTCAAAATCAAATCTTTTTCAAATCATATCTCTTCAATCAAATGTTTTCAAAATCAATTTCTTTCCTTTTTCAAAGATACTTACTAACAATTAATGATTTGATTGAACATTTTTTGCCTTTTCTGTTAAGGAAGGTTTTATGTTTGAATCATATCTTTTCTTGTTAGGCAAGTCATTAATTTTTAAAATCATATCTTTTCAAATTGTTTTCAAATCATATCTTTTAAAATTATTTTCAAATCATATCTTTTCAATTACATCTTTTTAAAACCAATCATATCTTCTTAACCACATCTTTTTCAAAATAGTTTTCAATCAAATCTTTTTAACTTCTAATTTCAAATCTTTTTCAAAAACCACTTGATTTCCTTCTTACTTTTATTTTCGAAAATCAATTAAGTGTTTTTTTTTTCAAAAATGTTTTCAAAATCTTCTAATCAATTTTCGAAAATTACTTCCCTCCTTCTCACATCCTTCTATTTATGGAGTACCACTCCTTCTCAATGCACAATTCGAACCTTATCTAATTAAAGTTCGAATTCTTCTTCTCCTTCTTCTTTCTATTTCTCTTTTCCTCTGACACCTCAAGGAATCTCTATACTGTGGCATAGAGGATTCCACATTTTCTTTTTCTCTTCTCTTTCATATGAGCAGGAGCAGAGACAAAGGCATTCTTGTTGAAGCTGACCCTGAACCCGAAAGGACCTTGAAGAGAAAGCTAAGAGAAGCCAAGGCACAACTCTCTTTAGAGGACCTGACCGAATTTTTCAAAGAAAAAGAAGACATGGCAGCCGAAAACAACAACAATGCCAACAATGCAAGGAAGGTGCTGGGTGACTTTACTGCACCTACTCCCGACTTCTATGGGAGAAGCATCTCTATCCCTGCCATTGGAGCAAACAACTTTGAGCTTAAGCCTCAATTAGTTTCTCTAATGCAACAGAATTGCAAGTTCCATGGACTTCCAATGGAAGATCCTCATCAGTTCTTAGCTGAATTCTTGCAAATCTGTGACACAGTCAAGACTAATGGGGTAGACCCTGAGGTCTATAGACTGATGCTATTCCCTTTTGCTGTAAGAGACAGAGCTAGAATATGGTTGGACTCTCAACCTAAAGAAAGCCTGGACTCTTGGGAAAAGCTAGTCAATGCCTTCTTGGCAAAGTTCTTTCCACCACAAAGATGGAGTAAGCTTAGAGTGGAAGTCCAAACCTTCAGACAGAAGGATGGAGAATCCCTCTATGAAGCTTGGGAAAGATACAAACAATTAATCAGAAAGTGTCCCTCAGACATGCTTTCTGAATGGAGCATCATAGGTATTTTCTATGATGGTCTCTCTGAACTATCCAAGATGTCTTTGGATAGCTCTGCTGGAGGATCTCTTCATCTGAAGAAGACGCCTGCAGAGGCTCAAGAGCTAATTGAAATGGTTGCAAATAACCAATTCATGTACACTTCTGAAAGGAATCCTGTGAATAATGGGACTAATCAGAAGAAAGGAGTTCTTGAGATTGACACCCTGAACGCCATTTTGGCTCAGAATAAAATATTGACTCAACAAGTCAATTTGATTTCTCAAAGTCTGTCTGGAATGCAAAAATGCACCTGGCAGTACTAAGGAAGCTTCATCTGAGGAAGAAGCTTATGATCCTGAGAACCCCTTCAATGGAAGAAGTGAATTACCTAGGAGAACCCTATGGAAACACCTATAATTCTTCATGGAGAAATCACCCAAATTTCTCATGGAAGAATCAAGAGAGACCTCAACAAGGTTTCAATAATAATGGTGGAAGAAACAGGCTTGGCAATAACAAGCCTTTCCCATCATCTTCTCAGCAACAGACAGAGAGTTCTAAGCAGAGTACTTCTGACTTAGCAACAATGGTCTCTGATCTAATAAAGACCACTCAAAGTTTCATGAATGAAACAAGGTCCACCATTAGGAATTTGGAAGGACAAGTGGGTCAGCTGAGTAAGAAAGTTACTGAACTCCCTCCTAGCACTCTCCCAAGTAATACAGAAGAAAATCCAAAAGGAGAGTGCAAAGCCATAACCATGGCCGAATATGGAGAGGAAAGAGAGGAGGTGGACGCCACTGAGGAAGACCTCAATGGGCGTGCACCAACCTCCTCTGAGTTCCTCAATGAGGAACCATGGGAATCTGAGGCTCAAGATGAGACCATAGAGATTCCATTGTACTTACTTCTGCCATTCATGAGCTCTGATGAGTATTCTTCCTCTGAAGAGGAGAGTATATCACTGAAGAGCAAGTTGCTAAATACCTGGAGCAATCATGAAGCTAAATGACAAGTTGTTTGGAAATGAGACTTGGGAGGATGAACCCCCTTTGCTCACCAAAGAACTGGATGACTTGTCTAGGCAGAAATTACCTCAAAAGAGGCAGGATCCTGGGAAGTTTTCTATACCTTGTACCATAGGCACCATGACCTTCAAGAAGGCCTTGTGTGACTTAGGGTCAAGTATAAACCTCATGCCCCTCTCTGTAATGGAGAAATTAGGGATCTTTGAGGTGCAAGCTGCAAGAGTCTCATTAGAGATGGCAGACAATTCAAGAAAACAAGCTCATGGACTTGTAGAGAATGTTTTGGTGAAGATTGAAGACCATTACATCCCTACTGATTTCATAGTCCTAGAGACTGGGAAATGCATGGATGAATCCATCATCCTTGGCAGACCTTTCCTAGCCACAGCAAAAGCTGTGATTGATGTTGATAGAGGTGAAATGATCATTCAAGTGAATGAAGAATCCTTTGTGTTTAAGGCTCAAGGATATCCCTCTGTCATCATGGAGAGGAAGCATGAAGAGCTTCTCTCAAGACAGAGCCAAGCAGAGCCCCCACAGTCAAACTCTGAGTTTGGTGTTGGGAGGCCACAACCAAACTCTAAGTTTGGTGTTGAACCCCCACATTCAAACTCTAAGTTTGGTGTTGGGAGGTTCCAACACGGTTCTGAGTAATTCTGAGGCTCCATGAGAGTCCTCTGTCAAGCTAATAACATTAAAGAAGCGCTTGTTGGGAGGCAACCCAATGTTTTATAGTTAACTATTTTCTTTTGTTATTTTATCTTTTTTGTAGGTTGATGATCATAAGAAGTCACAAAAACAATGAAAAAAGCAAAAACAGAATGAAAAACAGGAAGAAAAACAGCACACCCTGGAGGAAGATGCTGCTGGCGTTTAAACGCCAGTAAGCCTAGCAGTTGGGCGTTTAACGCCCAGTCTGGCACCATTCAGGGCGTTTAACGCCAGAAAGGGGCACCAGACTGGCGTTAAACGCCAGAAAAGGGCTAGAACCTGGCGTTAAACGCCAGGAATGGGCACCAGCCCGGCGTTTAACGCCAGAAATGGCTTAAAACGTGGATTTTGATGCCATTTGGTGCAGGGATGACTTTTCCTTGACACCACAGGATCTGTGGACCCCACAGGACCCCACCACCACTCTCTCTCTTCTTCCCCCATTCACCAATCACCTCAATACCTCTTCCCCATCTTTCTCTTCACCACTCACATCCATCCTTCATAAATCCCCACCAACCTCACCCTTCAAATTCAAACCACTTTCCCTCCCAAACCCACCCATACATGGCCGAACTCCTTCTCCCCTCTTTCCTATAAATACCCTTCTTCCCTTCTTTATTTTCACACAACCTAAACACCACTTCTCCCACTCTTTGGCCGAATACACCACCATCTCCCTTTTTCTCATTTCTTCTTCTTCTACTCTCTTCTTTCTTCTTTTTGCTCGAGGACGAGCAAACATTTTAAGTTTGGTGTGGTAAAAGCGTTGCTTTTTCATTTTCCATAACCATTTATGGCATCCAAGGCCGGAGAAACCTCTAAAAAGAGGAAAGGGAAGGCAAAAGCTTCCACCTCCGAGTCATGGGAGATGGATAGATTCCTCTCAAGGGTGCATCAAGTCCACTTCTATGAAGTTGTGGCCTTGAAGAAGGTGATCCCCGAGGTCCCCTTTTCACTCAAAAAGGGTGAATATCCGGAGATCCGCCATGAGATCCGAAGAAGAGGTTGGGAAGTGCTTACCAACCCCATTCAACAAGTCGGAATCTTGATGGTTCAAGAGTTCTATGCCAATGCATGGATCACCAAGAACCATGACCAAAGTGTGAACCCGAATCCAAAGAATTATCTCACTATGGTTCGGGGGAAATACTTGGATTTTAGTCCGGAAAGTGTGAGGGTGGCGTTCAACTTGCCTATGATGCAAGGAGATGAACATCCTTACACTAGAAGGGTCAACTTTGATCAAAAGTTGGACCAAGTCCTCACAATCATATGTGAAGAGGGCGCACAATGGAAGAGAGATTCAAGAGGCAAGCCGGTCCAATTGAGAAGGCATGACCTCAAGCCCGTGGCTAGAGGATGGTTAGAGTTCATACAACGCTCAATCATCCCCACTAGCAACCGGTCCGAAGTTACCATAGACCGGACCATCATGATCCATAGTATCATGATTGGAGAAGAAATAGAGGTTCATGAGGTTATAGCCCAAGAACTCTATAAGGTGGCAGACAAGACCTCCACCTTGGCAAGGTTAGCCTTTCCTCATCTCATTTGTCACCTCTGTTATTCAGTTGGAGTTGACATAGAGGGAGACATTCCCATTGATGAGGACAAGCCCATCACCAAGAAAAGGATGGAGTACACAAGAGATCTCACTCACCATGAGATCCCTGAGATTCCTCAAGGGATGAATTTTCCTCCACAAAACTATTGGGAGCAACTAAACACCTCCCTAGGAGAACTAAGTTCCAACATGGGACAACTGAGGGTGGAGCATCAAGAACACTCCATCATCCTTCATGAAATTAGAGAAGACCAAAGAATCATGAGGGAAGAGCAACAAAGACAAGGAAGAGACATTGAGGAGCTCAAGCACTCCATAGGACCTTCAAGAAGAAGGAAGAGCCGCCATCACTAAGGTGGACCCGTTCCTTGATTTCCTTGTTCTTTATTCTTCTGTTTTCGAATTTTATGCTTTATGTTTATCCATGTTTGTGTCTTGTGATCATTAGTGTCTTAGTGTCTATGCCTTAAAGTTATGAATGTCCTATGAATCCATCACCTTTCTTGAATAAAATTGTGCTTAATTGAAAAGGAAAGAATTGCATGAATTCTGAATTTTATAATAGTTTAATTAATTTGATGTGGTGGCAACACTTTTGTTCTCTGAATGTATGCTTGAACAGTGCATATGTCTTTTGAATTTGTGGTTCATGAATATTGGCTCTTGAAAGAATGATGAAAAAGGAGACATGTTACTGAGGATCTGAAAAATCATTAAAAATGATTCTTGAAGCAAGAAAAAGCAGTGAATACAAAAAAAAAAAGAAGGAAGCAAACGAAAAAAAAAAAAACCGAAAAAAAAAGAAGAAGAAAGAAAAAGAAAGAAATAAAGTTGTGATCCAAGGCAATAAGAGTGTGCTTAAGAACCCTGGACACCTCTAATTGGGGACTTTAGCAAAGCTGAGTCACAATCTGAAAAGGTTCACCCAATTATGTGTCTGTGGCATGTATGTATCCGGTGGTAATACTGGAAGACAGAGTGCTTTGGGCCACAGCCAAGACTCAATAAATAGCTATGTTCAAGAATCATCATACTTTACTAGGAGAATCATTAACACTATCTGGATTCTAAGTTCCTAAAGAAGCCAATCATTCTGAATTTCAAAGGATAGAGTGAGATGCCAAAACTATTCAGAGACAAAAAGTTAAAAGCCCCGCTTATCTAATTAATACTGATCTTCATAGATGTTTTTGGAGTTCATTGCATATTCTCTACTTTTTATCTTATTTGATCTTCAATTTCTTGGGGACAAGCAACAATTTAAGTTTGGTGTTGTGATGAGCGGATAATTTGTATGCTTTTTGGCATTGTTTTTAGTATGTTTTTAGTGTCTTTTAGTTAGTTTTTATTATATTTTTATTAGTTTTTAATTAAAATTCACTTTTCTGGACTTTACGATGAGTTTGTGTGTTTTTCTGTGATTTCAGGTATTTTCTGGCTGAAATTGAGGGATCTGAGCAAAAATCTGATCCAGAGACTCAAAAGGACTGCAGATGCTGTTGGATTCTGACCTCCCTGCACTCGAAGTAGATTTTCTGGAGCTACAGAAGCCCAATCGGCGCGCTCTCAACGGCGTTGGAAAGTAGACATCCTGGGCTTTCCAGCAATATATAATAGTCCATACTTTGCCCAAGATTTGATGGCCCAAACCGGCGTTCAAAGTCACCTCAAGGAATCCCAGCGTTAAACGCTGGAACTGGCACCCAAATGGGAGTTAAACGCCCAAACTGGCACCAAAGCTGGCGTTTAACTCCAAGAAGAGTCTCTACACGAAATTGCTTCATTGCTCAGCCCAAGCACACACCAAGTGGGCCCGGAAGAGGATTTTTATGTCATTTACTCATTTCTGTACACCCTAGGCTACTAGTTTCTTATAAGTAGGACCTTTTACTATTGTATAGAAATCTTTTGATCACTTTTAGATCTCTAGATCATCTTTGGACATTTTAGTTCTTAGATCACTGGGAGGCTGGCCATTCGGCCATGCCTAGACCTTATGCTTATGTATTTTCAACGGTGGAGTTTCTACACACCATAGATTAAGGTGTGGAGCTCTGCTGTACCTCGAGTATTAATGCAATTACTATTGTTCTTTCATTCAAATTCCGCTTGTTCTTTATCCAAGATATCACTTGTTCTTCAACATGATGAAGGTGATGATTGACGCCCATCACCATTCTCACTCATGAACAAGGTGACTGACAACCATTCTTGTTCTACAAGCATCTGAGGCTTAGTGAATATCTCTTGGATTCCTGATTGCACGATGCATGGTTGATCGCCTGACAACCGAGTGCTCGCCTGACAAACGAGCCAACCATTCCGTGAGATCAGAGTCTTCGTGGTATAGGCAAGAACTGATGGCAGCATTCAAGAGAATCCGGAAGGTCTAACCTTGTCTGTGGTATTCTGAGTAGGATTCAATGATTGAATGACTGTGACGTGCTTCAAACCTGTAACCTACTGGGCGTTAGTGACAGACGCAAAAGAGTTATTCTATTCCGGTAGGGGAGGGAACCACACCGGTGATTGGCAGCACTGTGACAGAGTGTGTGCATTAGCTTTCACTGCGAGGATGGGAGGTAGCTGCTGACAACAGTGAGACCCTATACGAGCTTGCCATGGAAAGGAGTAAGAAGGATTGGATGAAGACAGTAGGAAAGCAGAGAGACGGAAGGGAAGGCATCTTCATGCGCTTATCTGAAGTTCCTACCAATGAATTACATAAGTATCACTATCTTTATCTTTTATGTTATTTTCGTTCATCACCATATATATCTGAGTTTGCCTGACTAAGATTTACAAGATGACCATAGCTTGCTTCAATACTAACAATCTCCGTGGGATCGACCCTTACTCACGTAAGGTTTATTACTTGGACGACCCAGTGCACTTGCTGGTTAGTTGTGCGAAGTTGTGTAATGCCATGGTATTGAGCGCACCAAGTTTTTGGAGCCATTACCAGGGATTATGAGAGTTGTGAAAAAGTATAGTTCACAATTTCGCGCACCAGTTGCCAACTTGGGGAAGGTGAAGGCGTGTTTTCTAGCAACGCCTGCGAAGCTTAGCAGCCTTAGAAGGTAACCCACGTTGCCAACTTGAGAATGTGAAGGCGTGTTTGTCAAAAACACCGGCAACCCTGGCAGCCTGACCCTGTCTCCTTCAAACAAGAATAACTTGAGTTATAGAGATCCAAATTGAGTGCTTTCAGTTGCGTTGGAAAGCTGACATTTAGCGCTTTCCAACCATATATAATAGTCTATAGTGGAGCATGAAATGGAAGCTCGAATCAGAGTCATCTTTAGGCCCCAAAAACAAGGAAATGAGGTTGAAATTCAAGGAAGCATGAGTAGGCCAAGGAGGGGGAGTCGAACACGTTGCCAAGGGTAAAATGGCCTGGCGTGTTCCTTGGCAACTTGGGCAACAACGCCCAGGCCAAGAAATCTGGGCTAGAGGCGTTGTCATGGGCGTTATTGGTGAAGTGTTTGGCAAAAACGCCCAACCAGGGCAGCCTGACCTTGCCCTCTTCAATGGAGCATAACATGAGCTAGGAAAGTCCAAATGAGGTGATTCCAGTGGCATTGAAAAGTAGACATCAAGATCTTTCCAATGATATATCATAGTTCATATTTAAGGAAAGGATTGAAGCTCAAAATTTAGGCAACATTAAGCATGAAAAGTGAAACCAAGAAGAAGAGCCAAGTGTTTGGCAACAACTTGGACTAGCAACGCCCATCACCAAGCCCCAGCCCAGGAAACCCACGAGCACGTTGCCAACGTGCAATAACATTGGCGTGTTTGCCAGTAACGCTCGTTCACTGGGCCAGAATTGATGTGAACAAGCTTTACTTCCTCTGTTTTCCTTAAAAGGGCAGCAACTCCACTCATGAGCTAGCTAACCTCAACCAAGCAAAACCCCATAAATCTCAATCAATCAAGGCCACAAGAATCATCTAGAATAGTTGATTTTCATTTAATTGTAATTTGCTTTTAATTTCATTTCAATTTGTAATTTAGGAAAGCCTATATAAAGGCTATAGTTTCATAGAATTAGGGGATTGAAGGGATACGGAGGAGACCAATTTGAAATTCTGTGAATTGGCACACTCCATTGAGAGTGGGTCTTCGGACCCCTCCCCTTCATACACTCTTCTTCACTTTCCCTTCTCTTCTTCCTTAGTAGTAGTGTAGTTTAATTTGTAGTTTTCATTTATGAATTCTTGAATTTTCAATTTCTGTTTTGAAGTCTCACTCTTTATTTTCATGCACTTTAATTTCATGCAATTTAGTTTTCAGTTGAGAGCAATGATCACTTAATTCCCTTTTCATTAGGGGGAAGAGCTCTGTTTATTTGAATGCATTGATAACTCTTCTTCTCCTTCTTAATTCAAGTGGTTAATCCAAGAGGAAACTCTTGTTCTTCAAAGATTCAATCACCATCGAGAGAGGGATTAATCTATATGAATTATGTGGTGAATTTGGAAAAGGAGTCACATAATTCAGTTTAGAGTTTATCCTTTCATGATTTCCTTGATCAATACACTTTGGTTGGTATGTGAGATGTAACCTCCCTTAGTTGAGATTCTGGAAATTGTGTGGCTTGGATTAGAAATTGAGCTTCATCTCTTCTCATGAACAATTAGATCACGAGAGTGGCAATTGGTTATGTTGAGAGAAATTGGATCACCAAGAGATTGGGATTCAATTACCCACTTGCCATGGATCTATACCCATGATTGAGAAGGAATTGATCAACATCAATTCATGAGGATTTGCATCTCCGATCCCTAATGATTCTCTCTATCATTAATTCTTATTTCTTTTGCTCTTAGTTATTTGACCACCCATTACCCCATTTCCCTTCTACATTCTTGCAATTTATTATTCTTGTCATCTACATTCTGTCTCTTTATTTCTTGCTCTTTGCTCTTATGCCATTTAAATTCCTGCAATTATGTTCAAAAATCACAATGCTCATGAAATCAAAACCATGTTTGCTTGACTAAATTTACCATTTAACTAAAGTTGCTTAATCTACCAATCTCCGTGGGATCGACCTCACTCTTAGTGAGTTTTATTACTTGATACGACCCGGTATACTTGCCGGTAATTACGTGAAATCTAATTTTTTACGTATCAAGTTTTTGGCGCCGTTGCCGGGGATTGGAAAAGATTGACAATGATTAAGTGAATGGTAGTTTAGATTAAGCATTTTCTTTGTTTTTTTCTTTGTACAGTTCTTTTAATTTTTTGTTTTCTTTTTGGACATTAAGGTGTTTGTGTTATTGCCTCACTAAGAAATTCTCATCTGAGACATGTATTTCAATTGCTTTGTGATTGTGTTCTACAAAACTTAAATGGAGTTTATCTCATCTTTTGATCAAACAAACTTTCTGGGATATCACCCACCACCACCAATCTCTAATGGTAGCTGGGAGTATCGCCAAGAACTTGCAAATTATGAGCACTCCAATCCATGGAGATTTGCTCCAGAGCCACAAATTGATCAAGCTAATCACATGAGATGTTGTCCAGAACCACAAAATGATTTATGTCATTATCCTCATGGTGTTTGGGCATATCAACAAAAGTGTGAACAATTAAGAGAAATGAATTTCCTTCCAGAGCTACAAAGTGAACCATGCTGTTATGATATTGACACAAACTATGGCTGGGAAGGAAATTTTAATTCTCCAAATGCTATTCATCAAGAGACATCATCTCTTGATTATGCTTGCAACAAATTCATGCAAGATTCCTCCCAAGGACTACAAGATTGTCCATACTATGATGATTTCAACAATTCTTCAAGTTGTGCCTGGGAGGAGCAAAACCAGAAAGCATTTGAGAGCCCATATTCTACGTATCAAGAGCCATCACCTCTTAATTATCCAACCTCAACTCCAAATTTTTCATATCAAAATTCTTCACCACTTGAGTTTGCCTCAACACAAAATTCCTTCCAAAATTCATACAATTCAATTCATCATCCACAAAATTCATTCCACCAACCACAAAACTTATTCCACAATTCACAAGATTCATTTCATACCACTCAAAACAACCTCACCACAACACATCCATATCCACAAAACTTCTCTCAACCTTCATCTATTAAGCTAGTAGCTGAGGACCTCCTTCAAAAGTCCAGAGAACTCTTGGAAAGACAAGAACAATATTGGGAGGAACGAGAGAACCTTTTTGAGAAAATAGATGGGCACTTAGAGCAAATAAGAAAACACTTCGGGTTGCCAAGCAGTGAGGATGAAGACCAATTTGTGGGTGAGGAAGTGGAAAAAGAAGAACAAAAGGTCCATGTGTCAAGTGAAATTTCAATAAATAATGAGGTGGTTGAGAATGAAATTGAACTTGAGCTGATAAAGGAACATGAACATTCACAACCCTCACAAACTTCCCTTGAATCTGTGATCGAAAAATATGAAAAGGAGATGAAGAAATCTTGGGAAGTTCAACAAACCTCCTCCATGGAAGAGCTATTAAAGCAAATGTTGAGTGTAAAAGAGGAAGTGGAAGAGCAAGAACGTGAGAAAGACACTCAAGAGAAATCACACTCAACTGAAACAGAGAAGTGCAAAAAGGAAGGGCTCATAGAACCACCAATTCAAGAGGCTTTTGATGAAAAGAAGACTCCAACAATCACACAACCACCAAGACTTGGATTCAAGAAAGTGAAGGCAATTAACAAAAGCACCAAGAAGAGGATTGTGACCAAGCTACCAAGGACAATATTCATGAAGAAAAAGGGGTCAACCACAAGCAATCCTCCCCCTGATCCAGCAAGCAAGCTCAATCAAGCCATTAACAAAAGAAAGCTTGCTGAGGAGAGGCCAAGACAGGGGACACTAGCTGAATCTTCTCCCCCTTAAGGTCATTCCTGTTAACAAACTGGAAGAAGAGGAAGAAAGTGAACAATATGTCAACCATAGGTATAATTTCTCTTCTCTGCTTTGTTTTCGTTCTTTGTTTTATTTAAATTCAATAAATTGGCATATGGTTACATTTTAAGTTTGGTGTTGCCTTGCAACAAATTATTTTCAATCCTTTTGGATGATTGCATCAAATCAAAAATGAGAGTGACACACCAAGATTCTATGTTTGGTGTGCCATTTATTTTCTATGCAATTTATTCAAGCAACACTACTTGTCTGCATAATCATAATGCCTCTACAGTTTTAGTTTTCTCTTTTGATTTGACACTTTTGCATTCTACTTGCTTTAGTTATTTTTCTATCTTTAAATGCTTTCATTTAGTTTGCTTATTAACTGTTTTTGTTAATACATTACCAAGAGATCCTTATTCATGACAGATTCTTAGCTTGGTGATTGTATTTAACATACAACAGTTTCATTTGCTTAGTTTTAATTCAAATAAATTGACATATGATTGCATTCTAAGTTTGGTGTTGCTATGCAACAAAATTTGTTTCCAATCTTTACTGGATACTTGCATTAATTCCAAGTGAAAGTGTCGCACTAAGTTTGGTGTGCCACTTATCTTTTATGCAATGTATTGTGCTCACCTTCTTAAGTTTGCAATCAAAATGTCTCTATCTCTTGTGCCTTAATTGTTATCTTTAATTTTGCTTACTTGAAACACATGTGCTACTAATGTTTCATTGTGTAAGACATTCATGATCTATCTTAGCCCCATAGCCACAGTTCTAATTATTGCTTGAGGATAAGCAGTCATTCTAAGTTTGGTGTGGGAAGGGAAAGAAAAGGAGGAAAAGGACAACAATAGAGAAGATAAATTACAAGGTTGTAAAGTTCTTTTTCCTCTCATTTGTTTCCAGCACTTTAAATTGCATGATTGTCTTATTACCTTCTTTATATGCATGTGTGGTATGAATAAGCATAGCTTGAATTTTGATTTGCAATATGTTGCTGTGGCATTATGACTACCAACTTGAGTTTTGCGAATTCAAAAGCAAAAAAAGCATCATGATCATAAACAAACAAGGAATTAAAGAAGAACTTGGCATGTGCATACAAGTATTGGAAGGCTAGTATGTTTGATTGTTGCTCAATTGCATTAGATTTGATTTAATTGAAGTTTTCATCTAGGACATTTTGTGAAATCTTTTGAAATCATGAAAACCTTGGAAAAAAAAAAGAAGGCAAAGAAAAGAAAAAGGGAAAGAATGAGAAAGCTGAAGGCTCTGAGTACCAATGACAATTTCATTGTTAAGTACTTGTGGTGTTTATGTATCAAGTAAAATGCTTGAAAACAAAACACTTAGAAGTCAAGGCCAGGCTCAAGTGCAAAAGCACTCCCTCAAAGCTCAAGGCTCTGAGCATCAATGATTAGAGAGTCAAGAAAAGAAATAAATGTGCTTAATGAAGTCCTCTAATTAAATGCTTGTGGTGCTTATGTATCAAGTGGTAATACTTGAAAACAAAGCATTTAGAGTCGTAGTTTTGTTATCAACTCATGGGGCAAAGCACCCAAAAGGAGAAGCTAATAAGAAAATAAAAAGCTTGTTTCAAGGAAGAAATATAAGAAAAAGATTTCATAAATTGAGCTAGATAGAAGCATCAATCATTTACATTTCTTTTGTGATTGTAGCATTCTTAGAAAAACTAGCTTACCATGAACATTGAGTTGCTATTCTTCTTACCTTGGATTGTCAATCTCTATTGCATGATTCTCTTCTTGCTTGAGGACAAGCAAGGTTTAAGTTTGGTGTTGTGATGCGTTTGCATATTTTCTATATTAGCTAGTTATTTTAAGTAGTTTTAGCTTAATTTCATTCACTTTCTTTGAAATAAACAAGCATTTTGATGAGTTTTACCTCCATGCATTAAGACACCAAGAACAAGGTAAATGTTGGCCAAACTCATGCAAATATTCAAGAAGTTTATAAACAAGTTGATGTGAATGATTTCCTTGAAAATTATTGCATAAGATGGCAAGACTTTGAGGATGTTTCCTTGGTTTATGTTAGGTGACGAAGGAAGAAGAATTTGAGCAAGAAAGATTGGGGACATAGGAAGCTTGGCAAGGAGGAAGAGACTTGGGCGTTGCCAACGTGCATTATCACTTGAGTGTTTGGCAATAACGCCAAGTAGCCCTGGAAGGTGAATTTGAAGCCTCAAGCAAGTTGCCAACGCCATCAACAAGGGCGCGTTTGGTGACAACGCCAGCAGCAAGAAGGCTTGGGTAGGAAGGGTGTGAAGCACGTTGCCAACGCCAAATTCTGAAGGCGTGTTCCTTGACAACGCATGAGCTCGATAGCGTTGCCAACTTGGGAATGAACTGGCGTGTTCATCAATAACGCTAGGGACAACAAGATTCTGGGCCAACAAATAAGCCAGCACGTTGCCAACTTGGAAGAAAGGGTGCGTGTTCAGCAACAACTCCAGCAAACCTGGCAGCCTGACCTTACCTTCTTCGAGGATGCATAACGTGAGCTACAAAGCTCCAAAGGAAGTGATTTCAGTGGCATTGGAAGGTAGACATCAAGAGCTTTCCAACCATATATCATAGTATGGGGTTTGACATTCGTTTGAAGCTTCAAAAGCTGGCTTCATTTGGAACCTCAGAAACTAAACATGTTGGCAACTTGGAATCCAAGTTGGCAATGCCCTTGCTAAAATTTGGCTCCCTGGGAGGCATAACCCACGTTGCCAACTTGGGGAAGGTGAAGGCGTGTTTTCTAGCAACGCCTGCGAAGCTTAGCAGCCTTAGAAGGTAACCCACGTTGCCAACTTGAGAATGTGAAGGCGTGTTTGTCAAAAACGCCGGCAACCCTGGCAGCCTGACCCTGTCTCCTTCAAACAAGAATAACATGAGTTATAGAGATCCAAATTGAGTGCTTTTAGTTGCGTTGGAAAGCTGACATTTAGAGCTTTCCAACCATATATAATAGTCTATAGTGGAGCATGAAATGGAAGCTCGAATCAGAGTCATCTTTAGGCCCCAAAAACAAGGAAATGAGGTTGAAATTCAAGGAAGCATGAGTAGGCCAAGGAGGGGGAGTCGAACACGTTGCCAAGGGTAAAATGGCCTGGCGTGTTCCTTGGCAACTTGGGCAACAACGCCCAGGCCAAGAAATCTGGGCTAGAGGCGTTGTCATGGGCGTTATTGGTGAAGTGTTTGGCAAAAACGCCCAACCAGGGCAGCCTGACCTTGCCCTCTTCAATGGAGCATAACTTGAGCTAGGAAAGTCCAAATGAGGTGATTCCAGTGGCATTGAAAAGTAGACATCAAGATCTTTCCAATGATAATCATAGTTCATATTTAAGCAAAGGATTGAAGCTCAAATTTTAGGCAACATTAAACATGAAAAGTGAAACCAAGAAGAAGAGCCAAGTGTTTGGCAACAACTTGGGCTAGCAACGCCCATCACCAAGCCCCAGCCCAGGAAACCCACGAGCACATTGCCAACGTGCAATAACATTGGCGTGTTTGCCAGTAACGCTCGTTCACTGGGCCAGAATTGATGTGAACAAGCTTTACTTCCTCTGTTTTCCTTAAAAGGGCAGCAACTCCACTCATGAGCTAGCTAACCTCAACCAAGCAAAACCCCATAAATCTCAATCAATCAAGGCCACAAGAATCATCTAGAATAGTTGATTTTCATTTAATTGTAATTTGCTTTTAATTTCATTTCAATTTGTAATTTAGGAAAGCCTATATAAAGGCTATAGTTTCATAGAATTAGGGGATTGAAGGGATACGGAGGAGACCAATTTGAAATTCTGTGAATTGGCACACTCCATTGAGAGTGGGTCTTCGGACCCCTCCCCTTCATACACTCTTCTTCACTTCCCCTTCTCTTCTTCCTTAGTAGTAGTGTAGTTTAATTTGTAGTTTTCATTTATGAATTCTTGAATTTCAATTTCTGTTTTGAAGTCTCACTCTTTATTTTCATGCACTTTAATTTCATGCAATTTAGTTTTCAGTTGAGAGCAATGATCACTTAATTCCCTTTTCATTAGGGGGAAGAGCTCTGTTTATTTGAATGCATTGATAACTCTTCTTCTCCTTCTTAATTCAAGTGGTTAATCCAAGAGAAAACTCTTGTTCTTCAAAGATTCAATCACCATCGAGAGAGGGATTAATCTATATGAATTATGTGGTGAATTTGGAAAAGGAGTCACATAATTCAGTTTAGAGTTTATCCTTTCATGATTTCCTTGATCAATACACTTTGGTTGGTATGTGAGATGTAACCTCCCTTAGTTGAGATTCTGGAAATTGTGTGGCTTGGATTAGAAATTGAGCTTCATCTCTTCTCATGAACAATTAGATCACGAGAGTGGCAATTGGTTATGTTGAGAGAAATTGGATCACCAAGAGATTGGGATTCAATTACCCACTTGCCATGGATCTATACCCATGATTGAGAAGGAATTGATCAACATCAATTCATGAGGATTTGCATCTCCGATCCCTAATGATTCTCACTATCATTAATTCTTATTTCTTTTGCTCTTAGTTGTTTGACCACCCATTACCCCATTTCCCTTCTACATTCTTGCAATTTATTATTCTTGTCATCCACATTCTGTCTCTTTATTTCTTGCTCTTTGCTCTTATGCCATTTAAATTCCTGCAATTATGTTCAAAAATCACAATGCTCATGAAATCAAAACCATGTTTGCTTGACTAAATTTACCATTTAACTAAAGTTGCTTAATCTACCAATCTCCGTGGGATCGACCTCACTCTTAGTGAGTTTTATTACTTGATACGACCCGGTATACTTGCCGGTAATTACGTGAAATCTAATTTTTTACGTATCAGCAACCTCAATACATAATCATACAACTAAAACCACCACTTCTCCTAATCTTTTTGCTTACTCAAAATTGTTTAATTCCTCAATCCTTCATTTCAAAGAACTTTCATGTGATGCATTCTTGAAAATTGAGTGCAAACAAGTTTTGAAGATAAGAATTGTTCCGAGGGTTTGCCTGAAACGTGCAGCTCGGTCGTCTGGAAAGGCCCGAGGTGGGGGGTTCAGTGCCCCGAGCTTTGATGTGCAGAACGGTTGGTGGTGGTACCTGTAATGACACTCCGATGCTTAAGTTAGCATGGGTCCAAGCAGATGTATGTAGATTTGGAATGAATGCCATACCTGGGTGCTCCAGTGTATTTATAGTAGTTAGCGGTGATCTCCCTTGGATAAGATATTCTTATCTTATCTTATCTTTGGGAGTTTTATCCCTATCTTTGTGGAACCGCCTTTCCTAGGCCTTTTCGGCCTTTAGGTTTTGGGCTGCGTTCCTTTTGATGGGCCTTCTTTTGCCTATTGTCCGAGGTCCGACTTCTTATGAGCTTGCCGAGTTGGAGGACCTCGGTCAGGGTATGAACAGTGCCCCTGCCCGAGTTCATCCTTTTTTTGGGAGGTCGTGCTCGGGCATAGTAGCTTTTTCAAATTTCAAAAATGGCCGTTTCTGCATTTATTGCTTTTTACCGTTTTTCCTTGATTTCCGTTTCGGGCTCTGTGAAGGCTTTATTTATTTGCTCCCTTCCTCTTTTCTGCATTTTGTTTTTTCTTATGCTTTTACGAACACTGCTTCTTCTTCTTCTTTGTTCTATTTTTACGAATCTTTCTGTGTCTTTCCGGGGTTTCCTCTGTGCCGTCGTTTCGCTCTCCTTGCTTCGGAGCTCTTTGTCTTCGTTTCTTCTTCCAGGTTAGTTCTCATGTTTCTCTTTTCTTGTGATCATATGCTTCTGTTTCTTTGTGTGGCTCTTGTTTGTTTCTTTTTCTTTATGCCTGGGTTGCCCCAAAAAGAGGCGCCGCCATTGCTGTTGTTTTTATATGGGGGGGCTCTTTTTGTTTTCTGGTGTTTTTGTTCCTTGCTTTGCTGAATGGGTTTTTCGCTGTCTTCTTTATGTGATTTTTGCTTGCTGTTGTATTCTTCTTTGTAGGTAAGAATTTTATGTCTCGAAAGGTTCTTCAAGCGATGTCGACTAAAATTCCATGTGGTCTTGATTGGGTAGACCCTTCTCCTCTAAGAGTCCCTTCTGTGGTAGATTCTGAGTATCTAGTTAGGTTCCGTAGGCATTGTAGCATATGTGAGAATAGAGAGTCTGAGAGGGATTATGAACTAGTAGCCCCGGATTCCGAGGAGAGAGTGTGCTTCCCGCCCCTAGATAGTTCCGAGAAGCTCTTCTTTTATGCTTATGATTGTTTTTTTCTCTAAGCTGAGTGTCCGACTTCCCTTTACCGATCTGGAGTCCGAGGTGTTATGGTCTTGTAATCTTGCTCCTACGCAGCTCCATCCAAATTCTTGGGCGTTTTTAAAGCTGTTTCAACTTTTGTGTCAATTTTTGGGCGTTGCTCCCTCTATTTCTCTTTTTTCCTATTTGTTTGTGCTGACGAAGCCGGGGTCGGGTGGAGGAAAGGTATCTTGGGTCTCTTTTAGGGCTAACCAGGGGAGGAAGTTTTGTACCCTGTATGATGAGTCTTTTCATGATTTTAAGAACTTTTATTTCAAGGTCCGGGCTACTGGAGACGTCCGACCTTTCTTTCTAGATGAGAGTGGGGAGCCTTCTTTTCCTCTTTGTTGGCAGGAGAATGTAGTGTCTACTAAGTATACCTTTGAGAGTCTAGATGAGGTGGAGCAGGCTTTTGTGGGTGTGGTAAGCAGTTTATGGGGTCGGGCACCTCACTTGGACACGAAGAAAATGTTGGGAGATCCAAGCCTTCTCCGTTCCGAGTTAGGTAGTTCCCGACCTCTCCGAGATTCATCCTTTTTTAGTATTTTGGCTTTGCTAGTTTTGGTGGAATTTCTGTTGTGGTAATCCTTTTCTTTTATTTCTGCAGAGATGTCTTCTCAGGCGGATTCCATGAAGTACCTTCGTCGGACGAAGAAGTCTGTGGCTGCTCGAAATATCGAGGCTGTGGAGGCTTCTGCCCGATCTTCTCCGAAGAAGACTACTGTAGGTGTCACTACTCGGTCGAAGACTATTCCGACTCCCCAGTTCCGACCTATAAATCAAGATCCTCCGACCTCTGGACCTGCTACCTCTTCTCCTCCTTCGTCCTCGGGTCCTCCTCCCAAGAAGCAGAAGACCTCTCAAGAGCTTGCCAGTTTTAATGATAAGGATTTTGATGCTCTTGGTTGGGTTGAACAGCATATTCTTCCTCAGACCTTTATTTCTACTGATGATGTGTCTATGGAGCACCATTTTCAGTATATGGCGCGGAGCTGTGTTCGGATGGCTAGTCTTCACGCTGCTATTGCCCGAGAGTTCAAGAAATCCCCCATTGGTGCGACCAGTTCCCGACTTGCTAAGGCTCAGTCTGAGTTCGAGAGGATTAGTGAACTGAAGGCTGCTAGGATTTCTGAGTTGGACGCGTCTTTGGAGAAGGAGAAAGCTAAGGCTACCGCGGCTGTGGCGGCAGCGAATGCATCTGAGGAGATGGCGAAGGCGGCGAAGGAGAGCTATACTCGGACATATGCCGAGCTTATGGAGACAAAGGAGAGGTTGCAATCCGCTCAGGATGATTTTTACGAGTTAGAAGGACACGTGGCTAAGGGTATGGATGCTATGTTTGAGAATTTGAAAGCTCAGGTCCGGGTTCTTGCTCCTGACCTGGATCTGAGTTTATTCAGTACGGATAATGTTGTTGTGGAGGGAAAGATTGTTCCTGCTCCCAACGAGGATGAGGTTCCGGTGTCTGACCCTAAAGTTCTGGTTGCGGATCCGACTTTACCTTCGGCTGGGGAGGGATCTGATGTGGAGGTTTTAAACCGAGATGATGGTGCCGTCAATGCTGTCCCGATTTCTATGTTTCCTCCGCAGCCTTCTGCCGATGTGGAGTCCGGGAAGGATCTTGGTTCCCTGTAGTCCTTTTATCTTTGGTTTTTTGCCCGGCCTGTGGGCTCTTTTTTAGATGCTTTGAACACCTTTTTGCTATTAGCTACTTGTAGTAACTTTTTTAGCTTATTCTGCGGTGTTTGTTCGCGTTTTGACTTTTAGCTCCGCTTTATGCTTTTTAGTTGTTTTTTTGGATAACAACCTTTTAGCTAGCGCTTTTTCTTTGAAACTTTGTTTTTTCCTTTTGATTTCGTTTCTCCGCTTGTACTTTTTAGTTGTTTTTGTATAGCAACTTTTTAGTAAGCGTTTTCGAAAACTTTGTTTTTTCCTTTTGATTTCGTTTCTCCGCTTGTACTTTTTAGTTGTTTTTGTATAGCAACTTTTTAGTAAGCATTTTCGAAATCTTTGTTTTTGCCGTTTTAAGGCTTCTTTCTCGGACCCGGGCTTTTTCTTTGACCTCGGGTGGGGCGGTCGAGTACTTCCCTTTGTTGGGTCCGACCTTGTCGTTGGTCGGCCTTTTAAGTTATTTTTGTAATCTCTTTTTATTTGGCTTGTTGAGCCTTTTTAGAGTTGCTTTATAACTTCTCACATTAATTTGAACCTCGTCGCTTTATCTTTGCCGACCTTGTGTGGTCTCTTGGCAATGATTTTTTGCGTTTTGCCGAGCATAAATTAATGCGCCTTGGCGGGGTACTTTTCAGGATTTGTTTCATCACGAGGAAGAAGAAAAGAAAATAGAAAAATTTGATTAGTATTAAAAAAGAAAGAATATTTACAGAGTGTTTACCCTTGACTAGGTCGGGTGCCTTACTTGACCGGGTGTCTCATTAAAAAACCCTTGTAAGGAAAAAGAGTACACCTCGGGTTATCTTCAGCTGTAGTATCATCTTAGATTACAGGCGTGCCAGGCCCTGGGCAACTCATTGCCTTCTAGGTCAGATACTTTGTAATAGCCTGTTCCTAAGACTTCTGTTACCTTGTAGGGCCCTTTCCAATTTGCAGCTAGCTTTCCTTCTCCCGACTTTTGTGTTCCGATGTCATTTCGGATTAGAATCAGGTCGTGAATGGAGAAGCTTCGTTTTATTACTTTCTGATTGTATCTGAGGGCCGTTCGCCGTTTTAAGGCTTCTTCTCGGATCCGAGCTCTTTCTCGGACCTCGGGGAGGAGGTCGAGTTCTTCCCTCTGTGCCTGCGGGTTACCTCTTTCGTTATAGAAGATGGTTCTAGGTGACCCTTCATCTATTTCGATAGGAATCATTGCCTCCATCCCATAAGCTAGTCGGAATGGTGATTCTCCCGTTGTAGAGTGTGGAGTTGTCCGATATGCCCATAGTACCTGGGGGAGCTCCTCGGCCCATGCCCCTTTGGCCTCTTGGAGTCTTCGTTTTAACCCGGCCAAGATGACTTTATTTGCAGCCTCCGCTTGTCCATTGGCTTGTGGGTGCTCGACTGAGGTGAATTGCTGTTTGATTTTTAGTTCGGCCACCAAGTTCTGAAAACTTGTGTCCGTGAACTGTGTTCCATTGTCTGTTGTGATGGAGTAGGGGACTCCGAACCTTGTGACGATGTTTTTGTATAGGAATTTGCGGCTTTTCTGAGCCGTGATGGTGGCTAAGGGTTCAGCCTCGATCCACTTTGTGAAGTAGTCGACCCCTACTATGAGGTATTTGACTTGCCCCGGTCCTTGGGGGAACGGGCCGAGTAGGTCAAGTCCCCATTTTGCGAAGGGCCATGGTGCGGTGATGCTGATAAGGTCTTCGGGTGGTGCCTTGTGAAAATTGGCGTGTTTTTGGCAGGGGGGGCATATTTTCACAAATTCCGTTGCGTCTCTTTGCAAGGTCGGCCAGTAGAACCCGGCTCGGACTACTTTCTTGGATAATGCCCGAGCTCCGAGGTGGTTTCCACACATGCCTCCGTGGACTTCTTTGAGGACGCTTTTTGTTTCTGAGGTCGGGACGCACCTAAGGAGGGGGTTTGAGAATCCTCTTCTGTATAATACGTCGTGAATTAGTGTATAATTCTGGGCGTCTTTTGTGAGTCTTTTAGCTTTCTTTCTTTCGGCGGGGAGAGTTCCCGACTTCAGGTAGTTGAGTATGGGGGTCATCCATCCTTGCTGTTGGTTGGATATGTTTAGCGTTTCTTCCTCTCTTAGCACGGAGGGAGATTGTAAGGTTTCCTGGAGGAGACTTCTGTTGTTGCCTCCGGGCTTGGTGCTGGCAAGCTTTGAGAGGGCATCTGCCCGGGCATTTTGTTCCCGAGGTATGTGCTGTATCTGTATCTCTGAAAAGTGGCGTAATTGTGCCTGTGTTTGGTCCAGGTATTTTTTCATAGTTGGGTCTTTGGCCTGGTAGCTTCCATTTACTTGTGATGTGACGACCTGGGAGTCGCTGAAGATCGTGATTTTCTGAGCTCCGACCTCTTCGGCTAGCTTTAGACCTGCTAGTAGGGCCTCGTATTCGGCTTGGTTGTTCGAGGCCTGAAACTCGAATTTTAGGGATAGTTCTATCCGTGTTCCTTGGTCGCTTTCGAGTATAACCCCGGCTCCGCTTCCAGTTTTGTTTGAGGACCCGTCGACATACAGGTTCCATAAGAGTGGGGTTCCAGGGGTCTCAGTGTATTCTGCGATGAAGTCGGCTAGATACTGAGATTTTATGGCAGTCCGGGTTTCATAGTGGAGGTCGAACTCGGACAGTTCCACCGCCCATTGCAGTATTCGTCCTGCCAGGTCTGTTTTTTGGAGGATGTGTCTCATGGGTTGGTTCGTCCGGACTTTGATGGTGTGGGCTTGAAAGTAGGGGCGGAGCCTCCGAGCTGTGAACACTAGGGCGTAGGCGAATTTTTCTATCTTCTGATAGTTTAGTTCGGCCCCTTGTAGTGCCTTGCTTACAAAGTATATGGGGTGTTGTCCTCGGTCATTTTCTCGTATTAACGCTGAAGCGACTGCTCGATTTCCAACCGAGAGGTATAGTACGAGTTCTTCTCCTTTTAAAGGTCGGGTTAGGATTGGTGGCTGCCCGAGGAATTCCTTGAATTCTTGAAAGGCTTTTTCGCACTCCGGGGTCCATGAGAAGGGTTTCCCTTTCCTTAGGAGTGCGTAGAGAGGTAGTGACTTTATTGCTGATCCTGCCAAGAATCTCGATAGGGCGGCTAGCCTTCCATTCAGTTGTTGTACTTCTTTGACACACGTCGTGCTCTTCATATTGAGTATCGCTTGGCATTTGTCCGGGTTTGCTTCGATGCCCCTTTGAGTCAGCATGAAGCCTAAGAACTTTCCGGCTTCTGCGGCGAAGGTGCACTTTGTCGGGTTAAGTCTCATGTTGTGTTTTCTGAGGGTGCCGAAGATACTGGTGAAGTCGGTCAGCAAGTTTCTGTCTTCTTGTGTCTTTACCAGCATGTCGTCGACGTACACCTCCAGCTGTAGTCCGATGTGCTCTGAGAACACTTTGTTCATTAGCCTCTGGTAGGTTGCCCCTGCGTTCTTTAGCCCGAAGGGCATTACTACGTAGCAGTAGTTTGCCCTTGGGGTTATGAACGAGGTCTTTTCTTGGTCGGGTCCGTACATCGGGATTTGATTGTATCCCGAGTATGCGTCCATGAAGGAGAGATATCTATAACCTGAGGCTGCGTCTACCAAGGCGTCGATGTTTGGTAGTGGATATGGGTCTTTGGGGCAGGCTTTGTTGAGATCCGTGTAATCGACGCACATCCTCCATTTTCCTTTGGGGCATGCATCTTGTGGCACCCTTGATAAGTGATCAGCAACTTGATTTTCATTGCCCTTTCTATCTTTGATCTCAATGTCAAACTCTTGTAGGAGTAGCACCCATCTGATTAGCCTTGGTTTGGCATCCTGTTTTGACATAAGATACTTAAGAGCAGCATGGTCAGTATACACTAAGACTTTGGATCCAATCAAATATTGTCTAAACTTATCAAAAGCATATACCACAGCTAGTAACTCTTTCTCTGTTGTGGTGTAGTTTCTTTGAGTTTCATTCAATACCTTACTTGCATAGTAGATAACATGAAGCTTCTTTTCCTTCCTCTGCCCCAACACAGCACCAATTGCAAGGTTACTTGCATCACACATGAGTTCAAAAGGTAGTCCCCAAGTTGGGGGTGTGATGATTGGTGCTGTGGTGAGCTTAGCTTTTAGAGTTTCAAAAGCATGTTTGCATTCATCATCAAAGATAAAAGGATTTTCTACCACCAGCAAATTGCTTAGTGGCTTTGCTATTTTGGAAAAATCTTTGATGAATCTTCTATAAAATCCAGCATGTCCTAAGAAACTTCTAACAGCTTTCACACTAGTTGGCAAAGGAAGTTTTTCTATGATTTCTACTTTTGCCTTGTCAACTTCTATACCCTTACTTGAAATTTTGTGACCAAGAACAATGCCTTCGGGTACCATGAAATGGCATTTCTCCCAATTCAAAACTAAATTGGTTTCTTGGCACCTTTTCAAGACTAAGGTAAGATGGTGCAAGCAAGTGTTGAAGGAATTACCAAAAACAGAGAAATCATCCATAAAGACTTCAATAAATTTTTCTACCATGTCTGAGAATATTGATAGCATGCATCTTTGAAAGGTAGCTGGGGCATTGCAAAGTCCAAATGGCATTCTCCTATATGCAAAAACTCCAAAGGGGCAAGTGAAGGAGGTCTTCTCTTGATCCATGGGGTCAACTACTATCTGGTTATATCCAGAATATCCATCAAGAAAACAGTAGTAGGCATGGCCAGCCAACCTTTCAAGCATCTGGTCAATGAAAGGGAGAGGAAAGTGGTCTTTTCGTGTAGCATCATTCAGCCTCCTATAGTCTATGCACATTCTCCACCCTGTCACTGTTCGTGTTGGGATAAGCTCATTCTTCACATTAACAATGACGGTCATCCCCCCTTTCTTGGGAACCACGTGCACTGGACTGACCCAAGGGCTGTCAGATATAGGGTAGATGATCCCAGCTTTACACAACTTAAGGATTTCCTTTTGAACAACCTCCTTCATTGTAGGATTCAATCTTCTTTGGGGTTGTACCACCGGTTTGGAACCCTCCTCTAAGAGTATCTTGTGCATGCATACAGCAGGGCTTATGCCTTTCAAGTCATCAATGGTCCATCCCAATGCCTCTTTGTGAGCTTTCAAAACCACAAGGAGTTTTTCTTCTTCTTCTGCATTCAATGTGGAATTGATGATCACTGGAAAGCTATCCTTCTCACCAAGAAATGCATATTTAAGATGAGGGGGTAGTGGTTTCAACTCTTGTTGTGGTGCCTCTTCTTTGGTAGCTTCACTTGGTTCCTTTGATGCTTCCAACGTGTTTTCTTCTTGTCCCTTGATGTTATGGACTTCCTCTTGTTTCATTTGATGGTTTGTGTCAAGCACTTCTTCAACCAAAGAATCTACCACATCAATCCTCATGCAATTTTCTTTCTCAACAGGGTGTTGCATTGCTTTAAAGACATTTATGGTCATTTGCTCATCATGCACTCTGAAAATCATCTCTCCCTTTTCCACATCAATGATTGTTCTAGCTGTAGCCAAAAAGGGTCTACCAAGAATGACTGAATTGTTTCCCTCTTCATCCATGTCTAGGACCACAAAATCAGCTGGGAATATGAAGTTTCCCACCTTCACCAAGAGGTTCTCAACTACTCCATTTGGTACTTTGATGGATCTGTCAGCAAGTTGAAGTGACATCCTTGTGGGTTTAAGCTCTTCAATCATCATTTTCTTCATCATGGTGAGTGGCATTAGGTTAATGCTTGCTCCCAGATCACAAAGTGACTTGTCAACAGCCATGCTCCCAATCGTGCAAGGTATGAGAAAGCTGCCAGGGTCTTTGAGTTTTGGAGGTAACCCTTGTTGAATGATGGCACTACACTCTTGATTGAGAACCACGGTTTCTTTTTCTTGCCAACTCCTCTTCTTGGTGATCAACTCCTTAAGAAACTTTGCATACAATGGCATCTGTTCTAGAGCCTCTGCCAATGGGATGTTGATTTCAAGTTTCTTGAAGATCTCTAAGAACCTTGGGAATTGTTGGTCCTTTGCTCCTTTGTGTATCCTAGTTGGGTATCGAAGCTTGGGTACATAAGCTTTCACTCCTTCATTTTTGTTTTCTTTTGTGGATTCATACTCTCCTTGCCATCACGGTTGCCTCCTTGACTTGGTGGATTGCCTTGTGGCTTGACAACCTCCTTGCCTTTGTTAGATGTTGAAGCCTTTTCTTCATCTTGCCTCTCCACTGTGTCTTGCTCTTTGGGTTTTGTTGCTTCTTTATTTGAACTTTCACCAACTACCTTGCCACTCCTTAACTGCAAAGCCTTACATTCTTCTCTTGGGTTGGGTATTGTGTCACTTGGGAGAACATTGGTTGGTTTCTCGGCTTGTTTGGCTAATTGTCCCACTTGTCTCTCAATGTTCTTCATAGTGACCGCTTGTTCCTGTTGTCCCTTAGCTAAAGCTTGAGTGGTTTGAGCAAGTGCTTGCAAGGTTGCTTCCAGACTTGAGATTCTGGCCTCATGATGGTCAATTGGAGGTATGATGGGGGTTGATTGTTGTTGGAAGTTGTTGGGCGGATTAGTGTGGAAATTTTGTGAGTTGGATGATGGTGCAGAGAAGTTATTTTGGTGAGTTTGTGAGTTATGATGGGGGTGTTGATATGTGTTTTGTGTTTTTCTATATTGGTTAGTGTTGTTGGTATGGTGATTTTGGTTGTTTGTGTTACGGGTGTGATTGTGGTTGTTGTTCTTTTGCCAATGGTTTTCTCCCCACTTTAAATTGGGATGATTCTTCCAAGATGAGTTGTATGTATCACCATGGAATTCCTCCTGAGAATTTGAAGTATTCTGCATGTATTGAACTTGTTCTTGTGGTTGTTCAACCGTGGTCCCTTCACCTTGGCCCCATTCAAGTGATGGTTGATTTGTTGTGTTCACTGATGCAAGTTGCATACCATCCATTCTCTTTGTTATCATCTCCATTTGTTGTTGGATTTGTTGGTGCATTAACTTGTTTTGTGCCAAGATAGCATCAACACCTTCAAGCTCCATTACACCTTTCTTTGGGGGTGGATTGTGCTGCCTCTCTGATGAGTAATAATATTGATTGTTTGCCACAATCTCAATGAGGTCTTGAGCCTCCTCAGCAGTTTTCATCATGTTGAGTGATCCTCCTGATGAGTAGTCTAGTCCCTTCCTTGCTTCTGGATTTAGGCCTTCATAGAAGTTTTGGAGTTTGACCCAATCACTAAACATGTCAGGTGGGCATCTTCTCATTAGTGCCTTGTACCTTTCCCAGGCTTCATATAATGACTCCCCATCCATTTGCCTAAAAGTCTGAACCTCTGTCTTCAACTTGATGATCTTTTGAGGTGGGTAGAACTTTGCTAGAAATCTTCTCATCACTTTATTCCAATCATTGAGGCTTTCCTTGGGGAATGACTCTAGCCATTGAGTGGCTTTGTCCCTCAAAGAGAATGGAAATAGCAATAACTTGTAGACATCTGGATGCACTCCATTTGTCTTCACTGTATTGCATATCCTCAGAAAAACAGATAGATGTTGATTTGGGTCTTCAAGAGGTCCCCCTCCATAAGAGCAATTATTCTGTACCAAAGTGATGAGCTGAGGTTTCAACTCAAAGTTATTGGCCTGAACATTTGGTGTAGCAATACTGCTCCCACAATGTCTTGGATCAGGGATAGTGTACGAGGATAACACCCTTCTAGCTTGTCCACCATTATTGTTGACCCCTCCAGGATTGTGCATCTCATCCTCCATGACTTGATCTTCTCCCTCTGATTCCTCTGACCCTTCTTCACCAACTATGAACTTTCCTCTTTCTGCTCTCCTTATCCTTCGGCGGGTTCTCTCGTCCTCAATATTATGTCTATTAGCTCCTGACATACACAAACAAAACCAAAATCACAAGTGAAATATTCTAAAACTAGAGTGGAATTGGAGTTAGTGAAACAAAGTATCAAACAGTTAGTGGGCTTAACAAAAATACTAAAAAAAATGCTTAATCTAAACCACCTTTCACCTAATCATTGTCAATCTTTCCAATCCCCGGCAACGGCGCCAAAAACTTGATACGTAAAAATTAGAATTTACGTATAACCGGCAAGTATACCGGGTCGTATCAAGTAATAAAACTCACAAAGAGTGAGGTCGATCCCACGGAGATTGGTAGATTAAGCAACTTTAGTTAATGGTAAATTTAGTCAAGCAAACATAGTTTTGATTTCATGAGCATTTTGATTTTTGAATATAATTGCAAGAATGTAAATGACACAAAATGTAAAGAACTAGAATAGAGAAATAAAATGAAAGTAAATGACGGAAACTTAAAGTGCAAGAAACTTAAATGACATCAAAGATAAATTGCAAGGAATTAAAGGTTGCAGAAATTTAAAGACATAAGAGTAAATGGCAAGAAGTAAATGAACAGAATGTAAATAACAAGAGTAGTAAATAGACAGAATGTAGAAGGGGATTGGGAAATGGGTAATCAAATAACTAGAGCAAGAGAAATGAGAATTAATGATAGAGAGGATCATTAGGGATCAGAGATGCTAGTTTTCATAAATTGATGTTAGTCAAATCTTCCTCAATCATGGGTATAGATCTATGGCAAGTGGGTGATTGAATCCCAATCTCTTGGTGATTCAATCTCTCTCAACATAACCAATTGCCACTCTCGTGATCTAAATGTTCATGAGAAGAGATGAAGCTCAACTCTATCCAGCCACACAATTCCTATAATCTCAACCAAGGAGAGTTACATCTCACATACTAACCAAGGTATGTTAATTAAAGAAATCATGAAAGGATGAACTCTAAACTGAATTATGTGGCTCATTCCTCAAATTCACCACATAATTCATGTAGATTAACCCCTCTCTCGATGGTGGTTGAATCTTTGAAGAGCAAGAGTTCCCTCTTTAGATCAACCACTAGAATTGAAAAGGAGAAGATGGGTTCATCAATTCATTCCAACTAACAGAGCTCCTCCCCCTAATGAAAGTGGGGTTTAGTGAATCATAGCTCCAATTTCAACAACAATTTTCATCAACAAAAATTAAACTAAGTGTAAAGGAAGAAGAAGAAGAAGAATGAAATGCTTAAAGATTAAGAAAATGAAGAAGAGAAGTTCCAAGATGACCCAAAATTAGCTCTCTGGGTCTCCTCCCGGAAGTACCAAAGAGTTCTCCAATACAAGTGCTCAAAAGTGTAAAAAATGTCTAAGTGTCAAAGAGTAAAAGTAAAAGTGTCAAAAGTCCCTCCCAAGTACATCAATCTCTTCTATTTATACTACTCCTAAAACTCTTCAGA
The DNA here is from genome assembly GCF_014773155.1 of Arachis stenosperma. Lineage (NCBI taxonomy): Eukaryota > Viridiplantae > Streptophyta > Magnoliopsida > Fabales > Fabaceae > Arachis > Arachis stenosperma. The sequence goes on from NC_080380.1 coordinate 46,246,716, forward strand.
GATCTTCAATTTGGGTTAGCAATGTGGGCTTTCTCATTGTTGAATTCTTGGCTCAATTGGAAGTGTTGCTAGACTTGGAGAGGAAGAGTTCATTCCTCATGCTTCTGGCCCATTGATGGCGTTATTGGCACTAACTCCAGGCCAAATGCACGTTGGCAACGTGCAGGACAATTTCCTGGGCATGAAGTATGAGACTTGGGCGTTGCTAGCCCAAGTTGTTGCCAACAACTTGCTTTTCCTCTTCTTGGCCTTACTTTCATGCTAAATGTAGCCCAGAATTTGAGTGTCAACCTTCAGCTTCAATATGGACTATTATACATCATTGGAAAGCTCTTGATGTCTATTTTCTAATGCCACTGGAATCACCTCAATTGGACTTTCCTAGCTCAAGTTATGGTTCCTCAAAGAAGGTAAGGTCAAGCTGCCAAGTTGTTGCCAAGTTGTTGTGAATAACGCACCCTCAACCCCAAGTTGGCAACGTGGCCGTGCATCACTCTCCCAAGGCAAGGACTTGGGGCTGGCGTTGTTGCAAAACACGCCCCCCTTGTGGCACGTTGGCAACGTGCTCGACCCACACCCCAAGGCCAATCTCTAGCTTTCTTGAATTTCACTTCATGTTCTTGTTTTTAGGGCCTAAAGATGACTCTGGTTTGGCTTCAATTTTGTGCTCCATCATAGACTATTATATATGGTTGGAAAGCTCTGAATGTCAGCTTTCCAATGCAACTGGAAGCACTCAATTTGGATCTCTGTAGCTCAAGATATCTTCCATTGAAGAGGACATGGTCAGGCTGCCTTGTTGGAGTTGTTGTGAATAACGCCCATACATTTCAAGTTAGCAACGTGCACCATAATTTCCTGGCGTTGTTGTGGATAACTCCTTCTCTTCAGCACGTTGGCAACGTGCTCGAGCCCTTTCCAAGGCTCTAAACAATGCTTCCCACGTTGGCAACGTGCATGGCAAGGCCTATGGGCGTTGGCAACGTGCATGGTGAGGCTTGGCGTTGGCAACTTGATTTTGGCGTTGGCAACGTGAATGGTGAGGCTTGTGGACGTTAGCAACTTGGTTGGCAAGGCTTGGGAACGTTAGCAACTTGGTTGGCAAGGCTTGGGAACGTTAGCAACTTGGTTGGCAAGGCTTGGCGTTGGCAACTTGATTTTGGCGTTGGCAACGTGAATGGTGAGGCTTGTGGACGTTAGCAACTTGGTTGGCAAGGCTTGGGAACGTTAGCAACTTGGTTGGCAAGGCTTGGGAACGTTAGCAACTTGGTTGGCAAGGCTTGGGAACGTTAGCAACTTGGTTGGCAAGGCTTGGCGTTGGCAACTTGATTTTGGCGTTGGCAACGTGAATGGTGAGGCCATTGGGCGTTGGCAACTTGGCTGGCACCAAGACTTGGTGCCTAGCCAAGCAACCATTCCTGGCGTTGTTGCCAAACACGCCAATGCTTCCTAGCTCCAACAACGTGCTCGAGCTCCTTTTGGTGCCAAAATTGCTTGTGTGTGGCGTTGGCAACGCCCTCCTCAAGTTGGCAACGTGCTTCACTTCATCCAGGGCCAAGCTTGTGTGTGTGGCGTTGCCTTCAACAACGCCCATGGTTCTTGGCGTTGGCAACGCCCTCGACACTCCTTCATGGCTCAAGTTCCTTGCTTGTGTGGGCGTTGGCAACTTGGTTCTAGAGTTGGCAACGCCAGCTCTTCCTCCAGGGCCAAGTTTGCTTGCTTGTTGCTTGTGTGTGGCGTTGGCAACGTGCTCCTAGAGTTGGCAACGCCAACTTTGCTTCTCCAGGGCTGCCTGGCGTTGTCCTTAACAACGCACCTTCTTCCTCAAGTTGGCAACGCCAACTCCTCTTCCTGGAGTTGCCAAGAACAACGCCCATTGTATCCAAGTTGACAACGCCAACTTCTTGCCCAGCTTGCATCATTCTTGCTTCCATGCTTCCTTGTTTCATCACCTATCATCAACAAGGGAAATAGCTTCAAAGTCTTACCAATTCATGCAATAAATTTCATGAGATTCATTCATACTCATTCATATATGCATTCCTTAAAGCATTTGCATGAATTTGGCTAGAATTAACATGTTCCTTGATATCATCATGCATGGAAACAAAACTCATAAAAGGACTTGTTTATTTAGAGAAAATGAGTGAAATTAAGCTAAAACTAACTAAACTAACTAACTAATAATGCAAATATGCATTTGCATCAGATTCCTTTTAAAAGAATTAGGATTTCATCTTCTTCAATCACAGGTTCAATGTTCCTTTTATTTATTTTCTCAATTTAGTTTATGAACTCTTTATGTTTAGATTGATTTTCTATTTAATACAATTTGAAGTATTTCAGATTCGTGATTATTTTATTCTATTTATGATACTTTCAATTTAAATGAGATTTATTTTCCCTTTTGGCTTTGGTTATGTAATTGGTAACACTTGAGTTATCAAACTCAACTGTTGATTGAAATTGGAATTACTGATTGATCTGGATCACTCTAAAGCTAGTCCTTCCATAGGGATTGACTAGGACTTGAGGATTGAAGTGTGGAAAACGATCCAACACAAAACTCACCGGCAAGTGTACCGGGTTGCATCAAGTAATAAAACTCACGGGAGTGAGGTCGATCCCACAGGGATTGAAGGATTGAGCAATTGTAGTTTAGTGGTTGATTTAGTCAAGCGAATCAAGTATTGGTTGAGTGATTTTGTATCCAACAGTAAGTAAATAGCAGAAAATGTAAAGGGAGAGGGATGAATTGCAAAAATGAGAGAACTGAAAGTAAAAGAGCAGAATCTTAAAGAACAAGAAATTAAATGACTGAAACTTAAAGTGCAAGAAATGTAAATTGCAGTAACTCAAAGTGCAAGAAATATAAATTTCTTGAATGGAAAAGGGATTTGAGGACTGGAATTTCAGAATTTAAGCAAGGGAAATTAAATTGCAACAATTATCAAAGCAAGAGATGATTTGAATTCTACTAGATCTCAAACAGAAATGGAAAATGTGATTGCAGCAGTGGTTCAGAAGAAGAACCAAAAAGATAAAATCAGATCTCAGGACTCCAGAGACTACATAGCAGATTCTAGATCTCAATTGCCTTCCTAGATCCAAGTTCACAAAGCAATTAAAGAGAAATTAAAAATTGCAGCAGTAAAGGAAATGGAATTGAACTCAATTATGCAGAAGGGAAATTAAAGAGATCTTAAATGGAGATTGAGACAGAAGTTCCTCAATTCTTCACACTCAAGATTCAATCAAAACCCAGTAAAGAAAACAAAATATCAGAGGTAGAAGAAATGAATTCTCTCCTCCAATCGCAGGAAACAGAAAAATGGAAATTCAGCTCTCAAGTTGACTAAGGATGAAAATTAAAATCAAAGTGAGCTCTCTAAAAAAACTCTCCTATTCTAATCCTAACTAACACCTATTTATACACTTTCTATTTTGGATCTAAGAATTTTGAGTGGGCTTTTTGATTTGGTGAAGAAATGAATTAAGTTGGATTTTTGAGTGAAATTCAGCCCATGTTGCTCCAAGGAGGTTGCTCTGCTCTTGTGGAGGGCAGAGCAGGGAAGCCTTGTGTGTGGATCCAACTCGCATGCCAAATTGGGAGGGGCATCAGGATGCTACTGATGAGCGGATATTTTATACGCTTTTTGGGGGTAATTTCATGTAGATTTTAGCATGTTTTAGTTAGTTTTTAGGAGAATATTGTTAGTTTTTAGGCAAAAATCATATTTCTGGACTTTACTATGAGTTTGTGTGTTTTTCTGTGATTCCAGGTATTTTCTGGCTGGAATTGAGGGAGCTGAGCAAAAATCTGACTTAGGCTGAAAAAGGACTGCTGATGCTGTTGGATCCTGACCTCCCTGCACTCGAAATGGATTTTCTGGAGCTATAGGAGTCCAATTGGCGCGCTCTCAACGGCGTTGGAAAGTAGATATCCAGGGCTTTCCAGCAATATATAATAGTCCATACTTTGCGCAAGGATAGATGACGTAACTTGGCGTTGAACGCCAAGTTCATGCTGCTGTCTAGAGTTAAACGCCAGAAAAACGTCATGATCCGGAGTTGAACGCCCAAAACACGTCATAACCTGGAGTTTAATGCCAAGAAAGGCCTCTACTCGTGGATAGCTTTAATCTCAGCCCCAGCACACACCCAGTGGGCCCCAGAAGTGGATTTCTGCACCAATTATCTTAGTTTATTCATTTTCTGTAAACCTAGGTTACTAGTTTACTATTTAAACAACTTTTACAGACATTTCTTGTACCTCATGACATTTTCAGATCTGAATTACATACTTTTTGACGGAATGAGTCTCTAAACTCCATTGTTGGGGGTGAGGAGCTCTGCAGCGTCTCGATGATTTAATACAATTCTTTTGTTTTCCATTCAAACACGCTTGTTCTTATCTAAGATGTTTATTCGCGCTTAATTGTGAAGAAGGTGATGATCCGTGACACTGATCACCTTCCTCAATCCATGAACGTGTGCCTGACAACCACCTCCATTCTACATCAGATTGAATGAATATCTCTTAGATTCCTTAATCAGAATCTTCGTGGTATAAGCCGGATTGATGGCGGCATTCATGAGAATCCGGAAAGTCTAAACCTTGTCTGTGGTATTCCGAGTAGGATTCCGGGATTGAATGACTGTGACGAGCTTCAAACTCCTGAAGGCTGGGCGTTAGTGACAGACGCAAAAGAATCAATGGATTCTATTCCAACCTGATTGAGAACCGACAGATGATTAGCCGTGCTGTGACAGAGCATAGGAACGTTTTCACTGAGAGGATGGGAGGTAGCCATTGACAACGGTGACACCCTACATAGAGCTTGCCATGGAAGGAACCTTGCGTGTGGGAAGAGGATTTCAATGAAAAGTAGAAATTCAAAGGACAAAGCATCTCCAAAACTCCAACATGTTTCTCATTACTGCACAACAAGTAACACTGTTATTCTCTTTTATTTTTATAATCAAATCTGGTAATTTCACTTTTAATCCTATTGGCCTCCTGACTAAGATTAATAAAATAAACATTGATTGCTTCAAGCCAATAATCTCCGTGGGATCGACCCTTACTCACGTAAGGTATTACTTGGACGACCCAGTGCACTTGCTGGTTAGTTGTGCAAATCACAAATTCGTGCACCAAGTTTTTGGCGCCGTTGCCAGGGATTGTTGAGTTTGAACAATTGAAGGCTTATTTTATTTCTTAGATTAGGAATAATTTATTTTTGTTGTTACAGAGTCATTAAATTTTGATAGGATAGTCTCTTTTCAAAAATTTCTTTTCAAAATTTATTATTTTTCTTTTAATTAATTGCTAATTTTTGTGAGTTTAGTGTCTTATTCTAAGTTTGGTGTCAATTGCATATCTCATATTTTTCTTTAAAATTTTCGACTTGTGTTCTTTGTTCTTCATTGATCTTCAAGTTGTTCTTGCTTACTTTTCTTGTTTGATCTTGAGTTTTTCTTGCTTTGTGTCTTTTCTTGTTTCACTTGTGTTCTTTTTAAAGCATTAATTGAAATATTTAGAACAAGTGTTATATTTATTCCCAATTGGCTAGAGTATTGGTTTATATTCTTGATAATTGGGTATACGCTTTGAAACCTTTTTCAAAAATAATTTTTCTTGATTTAATCTTGTGCCAAACTTTAAGTTTGGTGTTTTCTTGTTAATCTTTCATAATTTTTGAAACTTTCATTAAAGCTTTCTAAAATTTTAAGTTTGGTGTTCTTTCTTGTGTTCTTGGTGTTCTTGTGAATCTTCAAAGTGTTCTTGAGTTCTTCTTGTGTCTTGATCTTAAAATTTTTAAGTTTGGTGTTCCTTGGTGTTTTTCCTCCAAAAATTTTCGAAAATAAGGAGCATTAGATCTAAAAATTTTAAGTCTTGTGTCTTTTGTGTGTTTTTCTCTTTCATCATAAAATTCAAAATTCAAAAAAAAAATTATTTTCTAACCAATTTTAAAACTACATTTTCGAAATTTTTAATATAAAATCCAAATTTCAATTTCAAATTTTTCGAAAAAAATTTTCACAAAGTATTTTCAAAATATTTTTCATATATTCCATTTTTTGTTATTCCACTACTATAAAATAAATAATATCAACATACATATCATCACTCTTGTATTCCAGTATGGAAGTAAGTATGAATGGACAAGACAAGAGGACTCTGGGGACATATGCTAACCCCACTACTGCTTCATATGGGAGTAGTATCTGTATACCCTCCATTGGAGTTAGTAGCTATGAGCTGAATCCTCAGCTCATTATCATGGTACAGCAAAACTGTCAGTATTCTGGTCTTCCACATGAAGAACCTACAGAGTTTCTGGCACAATTTCTACAATTTGCTGATACAGTACATGATAAGGAAGTAGATCAGGATGTCTACAGATTATTACTGTTTCCATTTGCTGTAAAAGATCAAGCTAAGAGGTGGTTAAATAACCAGCCTAAGAGCAGCATAAAAACATGGAAACAGCTGTCAGAAAAATTCCTGAATCACTATTTCCCTCCCAAACGGATGACACAGCTAAGGCTAAACATTCAAGGCTTCAAACAAGGAGATAATGAATCCCTTTATGATGCTTGGGAGAGATACAGAGAAATGCTAAGAAAATGCCCCTCTGAAATATTTTCAGAATGCGTGTAATTAGACATCTTCTACTATGGGCTTACAGAAAAAGCTCAGATTTCTCTAGACCACTCAGCTGGTGGATCTATACATATGAGAAAAACAATTGAAGAGGCTCAAGAGCTTATTGATACAGTCGCCAGAAATCAGCATTTGTACCTAAGCAGTGAATCCCCTATGACAGAAGAAGCTAAAACAGTAACTGCAGAACTCAATCTAGTGGATCAGGCTAATGAATTCAATCAGCAATTAGATTTTCTAACTCAGCAGCTAGCCGAATTCAAGGAAATATTACAGGAAACAAGAATGGCTAACAAGAACATGGAAGTACAATTAAAGCAGACAGAAAAGCAACTGTCAAAACAAATAACAGAAGAATGCCAAGCAGTTCAATTAAGAAGTGGGAAAATATTAAATACCTCACTTCAAAGCAGCAGGAAACCAAGAAATGAACAAGAGGATACTCAAAATCCCTCTGAGGACAATCAGAGCCCAGAGAGGAACAAAGCTGGCGCTGAACGCCCAGACCATGCTCATTCCTGGCGTTCAACGCCAGAAACAAGCATGGATCTGGCGTTGAACGCCCAAGGGGAACATGGTTCTGGCGTTCAAACGCCAGTAACAAACAAGGAAGTGGCGTCTAACGCCACTCCAGCCCCCACCACTGGCATTCAAATGCCAATGGGGAATCAGTCACATACAAGTGCTGATAACAACCCTTCTAAAAAGGCTTCCCAACCCACTTCTGTAGGTAATAAACCTGCAGCAACTAAGGTTGAGGAATACAAAGCCAAAATGCCTTATCCTCAAAAACTCCGCCAAGCGGAACAGGATAAGCAATTTGCACGCTTTGCAGACTATCTCAGGACTCTTGAAATAAAGATTCCGTTTGCAGAAGCACTTGAGCAAATACCCTCTTATGCTAAGTTCATGAAAGAAATCTTAAGTCATAAGAAGGATTGGAGGGAAACTGAAAAAGTCTACCTCACTGAAGAATGCAGTGCAGTCATTCTGAAAAGCTTACCTGAGAAGCTTAAAGATCCTGGGAGCTTTATGATACCATGCACATTAGAAGGTAATTGTACCAAGAAAGCTTTATGTGATCTTGGGGTAAGTATCAACTTAATACCTGCATCTACTATCAGAAAGCTTGGTTTAACTGAAGAAATTAAACCAACCAGGATATGTCTTCAACTTGCTGATGGCTCCATTAAATACCCATCAGGCGTGATTGAAGACATGATTGTCAAGGTTGGGCCATTCGCCTTTCCTACTGACTTTGTAGTGCTGGAAATGGAGGAGCACAAGAGTGCAACTCTCATTCTAGGAAGACCTTTCCTAGCAACTGGCCGAACCCTCATTGATGTCCAAAAAGGGGAAGTAACCTTGAGAGTCAATGAGGAAGAATTCAAGTTGAATGTTGTCAAAGCAATGCAACATCCAGACACCCCAAATGACTGCATGAGTGTTGATATAATTGACTCTCTGGTAAGAGAGGTCAATATGGCTGAGAGTCCCGAATCAGAGCTAGAGGATATCTTTAAAGACGTCCAGCCTGATCTGGAGGAGTCAGAGAAAATAGTGGAACCTCTGAAAATCCCTCAGGAAGAGGAGAAACCTCCTAAACCCGAGCTCAAACCATTACCACCTTCCCTAAAATATGCATTTCTGGGAGAAGGTGATACCTTTCCTGTAATCATAAGCTCTACCTTAGAGCCACAGGAAGAGGAAGCACTAATTCAAGTGCTAAGGACACACAAGACAGCTCTTAGGTGGTCCATCAGTGATCTTAAGGGCATTAGCCCAGCTAGATGCATGCACAAGATCTTACTGGAGGGTGACGCCAAACCAGTGGTTCAACCACAAAGGCGGCTGAACCCAGCCATGAAGGAAGTGGTGCAGAAAGAGGTCACTAAATTACTAGAGGCTGGGATTATTTATCCTATTTCTGACAGCCCCTGGGTAAGCCCTGTCCAAGTCGTCCCTAAGAAAGGTGGCATGACAGTGGTTCATAATGAAAAAAATGAACTGGTTCCTACAAGAACAGTTACAGGGTGGCGTATGTGCATTGATTATAGAAGGCTCAATACAGCCACCAGAAAGGATCATTTTCCTTTACCATTCATAGACCAGATGCTAGAAAGACTAGCAGGTCATGAATACTACTGCTTCCTGGATGGATATTCAGGTTATAACCAAATTGCAGTAGATCCCCAGGATCAGGAGAAAACGGCATTCACCTGCCCATTCGGAGTATTTGCATACAGAAGGATGCCATTTGGCCTGTGCAATGCACCTGCAACTTTTCAGAGGTGCATGCTCTCAATTTTCTCTGATATGGTGGAAAAATTCCTGGAAGTCTTCATGGATGACTTTTCAGTATTTAGAGACTCATTCAGCTCCTGCCTTAACCATTTAGCACTTGTTCTGAAAAGATGCCAAGAGACTAACCTGGTTTTAAACTGGGAAAAATGTCACTTTATGGTGACTGAAGGAATTGTCCTTGAGCACAAAATTTCGAACAAGGGGATAGAGGTGGACCAAGCTAAGGTAGAAGTAATTGAAAAATTGCCACCACCTGCTAATGTTAAGGCAATCAGAAACTTTCTGGGGCATGCAGGATTCTATAGGAGGTTTATAAAGGATTTTTCAAAAATCGCCAAACCTCTGAGCAACCTGCTAGCTGCTGACACGCCATTTATCTTTGATAAAGAATGTCTGCAAGCATTTGAGACTTTGAAAGCTAAATTGGTTACAGCACCAATCATCTCTGCACCAGACTGGACTTTACCATTTGAGTTGATGTGTGATGCCAGTGACCATGCCATTGGTGCAGTGTTGGGACAAAGGCATGACAAGCTTCTGCATGTCATTTATTATGCTAGCCATGTTCTAAATGACGCACAGAAGAACTACACAACCACAGAAAAAGAGCTACTTGCAGTGGTTTACGCCATTGACAAATTCAGATCCTATTTAGTAGGATCAAAAGTGATTGTGTACACTGATCATGCTGCTCTTAAATATTTACTCACAAAGCAGGATTCAAAACCCAGACTTATAAGATGGGTGCTGCTTCTGCAGGAGTTTGATATAGAAATAAGAGACAGAAAAGGAACAGAGAATCAAGTAGCAGATCACCTGTCCCGACTAGAACCAGTGGAAGGGGCGTCCCTCCCTCTCACTGAGATCTCTAAAACCTTTCCGGATGAACAACTCTTTGCCATCCAGGAAGTGCCATGGTTTGCAGACATTGCAAACTACAAGGCAGTGAGATTCATACCCAAAGAGTACAGCAGGGTGCAATCAAAAAAAATTAATCACAGATGCAAAGTACTATCTTTGGGATGAACCATATCTCTTCAAGAGATGTGCAGATGGAGTAATCCGTAGATGTGTGCCTAAAGAAGAAGCACAGAAGATCCTTTGGCATTGACATGGATCACAGTATGGAGGACATTTTGGAAGTGAACGAACAGCCACAAGAGTCCTCCAAAGTGGCTTCTACTGGCCTACTCTCTACAAAGATTCCCGAGCTTTTGTGCTCAATTGTGACAGTTGCCAAAGATCAGGCAACCTACCCCACAGTTATGCCATGCCTCAGCAAGAAATCTTGGAGATTGAGTTGTTTGATGTATGGGGCATTGACTTCATGGGACCTTTCCCACCATCATACTCAAACACTTATATTCTGGTGGCAGTGGATTATGTATCCAAATGGGTGGAGGCTATTGCAACACCCACAAATGACACTAAAACAGTGTTAAAATTCCTCCAGAAACACATCTTCAGCAGATTTGGTATCCCTAGAGTGTTAATTAGTGATGGGGGCACTCATTTCTGTAATAAACAGCTTTATGCTGCTCTGGTTCGTTATGGAGTTAGTCACCGGGTAGCTACTCCATATCACCCACAGACTAATGGGCAAGCTGAAGTCTCAAATAGAGAACTCAAAAGAATCCTGAAACGGACTGTAATTAACCGTAGAAAGGATTGGGCAAGGAGCTTGGATGATGCTCTGTGGGCATACAGAACAGCATTCAAGACCCCTATAGGGACCTCTCCATACCAGCTTGTGTATGGAAAGGCATGTCACTTGCCAGTGAAACTGGAACATAAGGCCTACTGGGCAACCAGATTCCTAAACCTTGATGCCAAATTAGCTGGAGAAAAACGATTGCTCCAGTTAAATGAGCTAGAGGAATTTAGACTCAATGCTTTCGAGAATGCAAAAATTTACAAAGAGAAAGCAAAAAAAATGGCATGATAAGAAATTGTCATCCAGAGTCTTTGAGCCGGGGCAGAAACTTCTGCTATTCTTCTTACCTTGGATTGTCAATCTCTATTGCATGATTCTCTTCTTGCTTGAGGACAAGCAAGGTTTAAGTTTGGTGTTGTGATGCGTTTGCATATTTTCTATATTAGCTAGTTATTTTAAGTAGTTTTAGCTTAATTTCATTCACTTTCTTTGAAATAAACAAGCATTTTGATGAGTTTTACCTCCATGCATTAAGACACCAAGAACAAGGTAAATGTTGGCCAAACTCATGCAAATATTCAAGAAGTTTATAAACAAGTTGATGTGAATGATTTCCTTGAAAATTATTGCATAAGATGGCAAGACTTTGAGGATGTTTCCTTGGTTTATGTTAGGTGATGAAGGAAGAAGAATTTGAGCAAGAAAGATTGGGGACATAGGAAGCTTGGCAAGGAGGAAGAGACTTGGGCGTTGCCAACGTGCATTATCACTTGAGTGTTTGGCAATAATGCCAAGTAGCCCTGGAAGGTGAATTTGAAGCCTCAAGCAAGTTGCCAACGCCATCAACAAGGGCGCGTTTGGTGACAACGCCAGCAGCAAGAAGGCTTGGGTAGGAAGGGTGTGAAGCACGTTGCCAACGCCAAATTCTGAAGGCGTGTTCCTTGACAACGCATGAGCTCGATAGCGTTGCCAACTTGGGAATGAACTGGAGTGTTCATCAATAACGCTAGGGACAACAAGATTCTGGGCCAACAAATAAGCCAGCACGTTGCCAACTTGGAAGAAAGGGTGCGTGTTCAGCAACAACTCCAGCAAACCTGGCAGCCTGACCTTACCTTCTTCAAGGATGCATAACGTGAGCTACAAAACTCCAAAGGAGGTGATTTCAGTGGCATTGGAAGGTAGACATCAAGAGCTTTCCAACCATATATCATAGTATGGGGTTTGACATTCGTTTGAAGCTTCAAAAGCTGGCTTCATTTGGAACCTCAGAAACTAAACATGTTGGCAACTTGGAATCCAAGTTGGCAATGCCCTTGCTAAAATTTGGCTCCCTGGGAGGCATAACCCACGTTGCCAACTTGGGGAAGGTGAAGGCGTGTTTTCTAGCAACGCCTGCGAAGCTTAGCAGCCTTAGAAGGTAACCCACGTTGCCAACTTGAGAATGTGAAGGCGTGTTTGTCAAAAACGCCGGCAACCCTGGCAGCCTGACCCTGTCTCCTTCAAACAAGAATAACTTGAGTTATAGAGATTCAAATTGAGTGCTTTTAGTTGCGTTGGAAAGCTGACATTTAGAGCTTTCCAACCATATATAATAGTCTATAGTGGAGCATGAAATGGAAGCTCGAATCAGAGTCATCTTTAGGCCCCAAAAACAAGGAAATGAGGTTGAAATTCAAGGAAGCATGAGTAGGCCAAGGAGGGGGAGTCGAACACGTTGCCAAGGGTAAAATGGCCTGGCGTGTTCCTTGGCAACTTGGGCAACAACACCCAGGCCAAGAAATCTGGGCTAGAGGCGTTGTCATGGGCGTTATTGGTGAAGTGTTTGGCAAAAACGCCCAACCAGGGCAGCCTGACCTTGCCCTCTTCAATGGAGCATAACTTGAGCTAGGAAAGTCCAAATGAGGTGATTCCAGTGGCATTGAAAAGTAGACATCAAGATCTTTCCAATGATAATCATAGTTCATATTTAAGCAAAGGATTGAAGCTCAAATTTTAGGCAACATTAAGCATGAAAAGTGAAACCAAGAAGAAGAGCCAAGTGTTTGGCAACAACTTGGGCTAGCAACGCCCATCACCAAGCCCCAGCCCAGGAAACCCACGAGCACGTTGCCAACGTGCAATAACATTGGCGTGTTTGCCAGTAACGCTCGTTCACTGGGCCAGAATTGATGTGAACAAGCTTTACTTCCTCTGTTTTCCTTAAAAGGGCAGCAACTCCACTCATGAGCTAGCTAACCTCAACCAAGCAAAACCCCATAAATCTCAATCAATCAAGGCCACAAGAATCATCTAGAATAGTTGATTTTCATTTAATTGTAATTTGCTTTTAATTTCATTTCAATTTGTAATTTAGGAAAGCCTATATAAAGGCTATAGTTTCATAGAATTAGGGGATTGAAGGGATACGGAGGAGACCAATTTGAAATTCTGTGAATTGGCACACTCCATTGAGAGTGGGTCTTCGGACCCCTCCCCTTCATACACTCTTCTTCACTTCCCCTTCTCTTCTTCCTTAGTAGTAGTGTAGTTTAATTTGTAGTTTTCATTTATGAATTCTTGAATTTTCAATTTCTGTTTTGAAGTCTCACTCTTTATTTTCATGCACTTTAATTTCATGCAATTTAGTTTTCAGTTGAGAGCAATGATCACTTAATTCCCTTTTCATTAGGGGGAAGAGCTCTGTTTATTTGAATGCATTGATAACTCTTCTTCTCCTTCTTAATTCAAGTGGTTAATCCAAGAGAAAACTCTTGTTCTTCAAAGATTCAATCACCATCGAGAGAGGGATTAATCTATATGAATTATGTGGTGAATTTGGAAAAGGAGTCACATAATTCAGTTTAGAGTTTATCCTTTCATGATTTCCTTGATCAATACACTTTGGTTGGTATGTGAGATGTAACCTCCCTTAGTTGAGATTCTGGAAATTGTGTGGCTTGGATTAGAAATTGAGCTTCATCTCTTCTCATGAACAATTAGATCACGAGAGTGGCAATTGGTTATGTTGAGAGAAATTGGATCACCAAGAGATTGGGATTCAATTACCCACTTGCCATGGATCTATACCCATGATTGAGAAGGAATTGATCAACATCAATTCATGAGGATTTGCATCTCCGATCCCTAATGATTCTCACTATCATTAATTCTTATTTCTTTTGCTCTTAGTTGTTTGACCACCCATTACCCCATTTCCCTTCTACATTCTTGCAATTTATTATTCTTGTCATCTACATTCTGTCTCTTTATTTCTTGCTCTTTGCTCTTATGCCATTTAAATTCCTGCAATTATGTTCAAAAATCACAATGCTCATGAAATCAAAACCATGTTTGCTTGACTAAATTTACCATTTAACTAAAGTTGCTTAATCTACCAATCTCCGTGGGATCGACCTCACTCTTAGTGAGTTTTATTACTTGATACGACCCGGTATACTTGCCGGTAATTACGTGAAATCTAATTTTTTACGTATCAGCAACCTCAATACATAATCATACAACTAAAACCACCACTTCTCCTAATCTTTTTGCTTACTCAAAATTGTTTAATTCCTCAATCCTTCATTTCAAAGAACTTTCATGTGATGCATTCTTGAAAATTGAGTGCAAACAAGTTTTGAAGATAAGAATTGTTCCGAGGGTTTGCCTGAAACGTGCAGCTCGGTCGTCTGGAAAGGCCCGAGGTGGGGGGTTCAGTGCCCCGAGCTTTGATGTGCAGAACGGTTGGTGGTGGTACCTGTAATGACACTCCGATGCTTAAGTTAGCATGGGTCCAAGCAGATGTATGTAGATTTGGAATGAATGCCATACCTGGGTGCTCCAGTGTATTTATAGTAGTTGGCGGTGATCTCCCCTGGATAAGATATTCTTATCTTATCTTATCTTTGGGAGTTTTATCCCTATCTTTGTGGAACCGCCTTTCCTAGGCCTTTTCGGCCTTTAGGTTTTGGGCTGCGTTCCTTTTGATGGGCCTTCTTTTGCCTATTGTCCGAGGTCCGACTTCTTATGAGCTTGCCGAGTTGGAGGACCTCGGTCAGGGTATGAACAGTGCCCCTGCCCGAGTTCGTCCTTTTTTTGGGAGGTCGTGCTCGGGCATAGTAGCTTTTTCAAATTTCAAAAATGGCCGTTTCTGCATTTATTGCTTTTTACCGTTTTTCCTTGATTTCCGTTTCGGGCTCTGTGAAGGCTTTATTTATTTGCTCCCTTCCTCTTTTCTGCATTTTGTTTTTTCTTATGCTTTTACGAACACTGCTTCTTCTTCTTCTTTGTTCTATTTTTACGAATCTTTCTGTGTCTTTCCGGGGTTTCCTCTGTGCCGTCGTTTCGCTCTCCTTGCTTCGAAGCTCTTTGTCTTCGTTTCTTCTTCCAGGTTAGTTCTCATGTTTCTCTTTTCTTGTGATCATATGCTTCTGTTTCTTTGTGTGGCTCTTGTTTGTTTCTTTTTCTTTATGCCTGGGTTGCCCCAAAAAGAGGCGCCGCCATTGCTGTTGTTTTTATATGGGGGGGGCTCTTTTTTGTTTTCTGGTGTTTTTGTTCCTTGCTTTGCTGAATGGGTTTTTTGCTGTCTTCTTTATGTGATTTTTGCTTGCTGTTGTATTCTTCTTTGTAGGTAAGAATTTTATGTCTCGAAAGGTTCTTCAAGCGATGTCGACTAAAATTCCATGTGGTCTTGATTGGGTAGACCCTTCTCCTCTAAGAGTCCCTTCTGTGCTAGATTCTGAGTATCTAGTTAGGTTCCGTAGGCATTGTAGCATATGTGAGAATAGAGAGTCTGAGAGGGATTATGAACTAGTAGCCCCGGATTCCGAGGAGAGAGTGTGCTTCCCGCCCCTAGATAGTTCCGAGAAGCTCTTCTTTTATGCTTATGATTGTTTTTTTCTCTAAGCTGAGTGTCCGACTTCCCTTTACCGATCTGGAGTCCGAGGTGTTATGGTCTTGTAATCTTGCTCCTACGCAGCTCCATCCAAATTCTTGGGCGTTTTTAAAGCTGTTTCAACTTTTGTGTCAATTTTTGGGCGTTGCTCCCTCTATTTCTCTTTTTTCCTATTTGTTTATGCTGACGAAGCCGGGGTCGGGTGGAGGAAAGGTATCTTGGGTCTCTTTTAGGGCTAACCAGGGGAGGAAGTTTTGTACCCTGTATGATGAGTCTTTTCATGATTTTAAGAACTTTTATTTCAAGGTCCGGGCTACTGGAGACGTCCGACCTTTCTTTCTAGATGAGAGTGGGGAGCCTTCTTTTCCTCTTTGTTGGCAGGAGAATGTAGTGTCTACTAAGTATACCTTTGAGAGTCTAGATGAGGTGGAGCAGGCTTTTGTGGGTGTGGTAAGCAGTTTATGGGGTCGGGCACCTCACTTGGACACGAAGAAAATGTTGGGAGATCCAAGCCTTCTCCGTTCCGAGTTAGGTAGTTCCCGACCTCTCCGAGATTCATCCTTTTTTAGTATTTTGGCTTTGCTAGTTTTGGTGGAATTTCTGTTGTGGTAATCCTTTTCTTTTATTTCTGCAGAGATGTCTTCTCAGGCGGATTCCATGAAGTACCTTCGTCGGACGAAGAAGTCTGTGGCTGCTCGAAATATCGAGGCTGTGGAGGCTTCTGCCCGATCTTCTCCGAAGAAGACTACTGTAGGTGTCACTACTCGGTCGAAGACTATTCCGACTCCCCAGTTCCGACCTATAAATCAAGATCCTCCGACCTCTGGACCTGCTACCTCTTCTCCTCCTTCGTCCTCGGGTCCTCCTCCCAAGAAGCAGAAGACCTCTCAAGAGCTTGCCGGTTTTAATGATAAGGATTTTGATGCTCTTGGTTGGGTTGAACAGCATATTCTTCCTCAGACCTTTATTTCTACTGATGATGTGTCTATGGAGTACCATTTTCAGTATATGGCGCGGAGCTGTGTTCGGATGGCTAGTCTTCACGCTGCTATTGCCCGAGAGTTCAAGAAATCCCCCATTGGTGCGACCAGTTCCCGACTTGCTAAGGCTCAGTCTGAGTTCGAGAGGATTAGTGAACTGAAGGCTGCTAGGATTTCTGAGTTGGAGGCGTCTTTGGAGAAGGAGAAAGCTAAGGCTACCGCGGCTGTGGCGGCAGCGAATGCATCTGAGGAGATGGCGAAGGCGGCGAAGGAGAGCTATACTCGGACATATGCCGAGCTTATGGAGACAAAGGAGAGGTTGCAATCCGCTCAGGATGATTTTTACGAGTTAGAAGGACACGTGGCTAAGGGTATGGATGCTATGTTTGAGAATTTGAAAGCTCAGGTCCGGGTTCTTGCTCCTGACCTGGATCTGAGTTTATTCAGTACGGATAATGTTGTTGTGGAGGGAAAGATTGTTCCTGCTCCCAACGAGGATGAGGTTCCGGTGTCTGACCCTAAAGTTCTGGTTGCGGATCCGACTTTACCTTCGGCTGGGGAGGGATCTGATGTGGAGGTTTTAAACCGAGATGATGGTGCCGTCAATGCTGTCCCGATTTCTATGTTTCCTCCGCAGCCTTCTGCCGATGTGGAGTCCGGGAAGGATCTTGGTTCCCTGTAGTCCTTTTATCTTTGGTTTTTTGCCCGGCCTGTGGGCTCTTTTTTAGATGCTTTGAACACCTTTTTGCTATTAGCTACTTGTAGTAACTTTTTTAGCTTATTCTGCGGTGTTTGTTCGCGTTTTGACTTTTAGCTCCGCTTTATGCTTTTTAGTTGTTTTTTTGGATAACAACCTTTTAGCTAGCGCTTTTTCTTTGAAACTTTGTTTTTTCCTTTTGATTTCGTTTCTCCGCTTGTACTTTTTAGTTGTTTTTGTATAGCAACTTTTTAGTAAGCGTTTTCGAAATCTTTGTTTTTTCCTTTTGATTTCGTTTCTCCGCTTGTACTTTTTAGTTGTTTTTGTATAGCAACTTTTTAGTAAGCGTTTTCGAAATCTTTGTTTTTGCCGTTTTAAGGCTTCTTTCTCGGACCCGGGCTTTTTCTTTGACCTCGGGTGGGGCGGTCGAGTACTTCCCTTTGTTGGGTCCGACCTTGTCGTTGGTCGGCCTTTTAAGTTATTTTTGTAATCTCTTTTTATTTGGCTTGTTGAGCCTTTTTAGAGTTGCTTTATAACTTCTCACATTAATTTGAACCTCGTCGCTTTATCTTTGCCGACCTTGTGTGGTCTCTTGGCAATGATTTTTTGCGTTTTGCCGAGCATAAATTAATGCGCCTTGGCGGGGTACTTTTCAGGATTTGTTTCATCACGAGGAAGAAGAAAAGAAAATAGAAAAATTTGATTAGTATTAAAAAAGAAAGAATATTTACAGAGTGTTTACCCTTGACTAGGTCGGGTGCCTTACTTGACCGGGTGTCTCATTAAAAAACCCTTGTAGGGAAAAAGAGTACACCTCGGGTTATCTTCAGCTGTAGTATCATCTTAGATTACAGGCGTGCCAGGCCCTGGGCAACTCATTGCCTTCTAGGTCAGATACTTTGTAATAGCCTGTTCCTAAGACTTCTGTTACCTTGTAGGGCCCTTTCCAATTTGCAGCTAGCTTTCCTTCTCCCGACTTTTGTGTTCCGATGTCATTTCGGATTAGAATCAGGTCGTGAATGGAGAAGCTTCGTTTTATTACTTTCTGATTGTATCTGAGGGCCGTTCGCCGTTTTAAGGCTTCTTCTCGGATCCGAGCTCTTTCTCGGACCTCGGGGAGGAGGTCGAGTTCTTCCCTCTGTGCCTGCGGGTTACCTCTTTCGTTATAGAAGATGGTTCTAGGTGACCCTTCATCTATTTCGATAGGAATCATTGCCTCCATCCCATAAGCTAGTCGGAATGGTGATTCTCCCGTTGTAGAGTGTGGAGTTGTCCGATATGCCCATAGTACCTGGGGGAGCTCCTCGGCCCATGCCCCTTTGGCCTCTTGGAGTCTTCGTTTTAACCCGGCCAAGATGACTTTATTTGCAGCCTCCGCTTGTCCATTGGCTTGTGGGTGCTCGACTGAGGTGAATTGCTGTTTGATTTTTAGTTCGGCCACCAAGTTCTGAAAACTTGTGTCCGTGAACTGTGTTCCATTGTCTGTTGTGATGGAGTAGGGGACTCCGAACCTTGTGACGATGTTTTTGTATAGGAATTTGCGGCTTTTCTGAGCCGTGATGGTGGCTAAGGGTTCAGCCTCGATCCACTTTGTGAAGTAGTCGACCCCTACTATGAGGTATTTGACTTGCCCCGGTCCTTGGGGGAACGGGCCGAGTAGGTCAAGTCCCCATTTTGCGAAGGGCCATGGTGCGGTGATGCTGATAAGGTCTTCGGGTGGTGCCTTGTGAAAATTGGCGTGTTTTTGGCAGGGGGGGCATATTTTCACAAATTCCGTTGCGTCTCTTTGCAAGGTCGGCCAGTAGAACCCGGCTCGGACTACTTTCTTGGATAATGCCCGAGCTCCGAGGTGGTTCCCACACATGCCTCCGTGGACTTCTTTGAGGACGCTTTTTGTTTCTGAGGTCGGGACGCACCTAAGGAGGGGGTTTGAGAATCCTCTTCTGTATAATACGTCGTGAATTAGTGTATAATTCTGGGCGTCTTTTGTGAGTCTTTTAGCTTCCTTTCTTTCGGCGGGGAGAGTTCCCGACTTCAGGTAGTTGAGTATGGGGGTCATCCATCCTTGCTGTTGGTTGGATATATTTAGCGTTTCTTCCTCTCTTAGCACGGAGGGAGATTGTAAGGTTTCCTGGAGGAGACTTCTGTTGTTGCCTCCGGGCTTGGTGCTGGCAAGCTTTGAGAGGGCGTCTGCCCGGGCATTTTGTTCCCGAGGTATGTGCTGTATCTGTATCTCTGAAAAGTGGCGTAATTGTGCCTGTGTTTGGTCCAGGTATTTTTTCATAGTTGGGTCTTTGGCCTGGTAGCTTCCATTTACTTGTGATGTGACGACCTGGGAGTCGCTGAAGATCGTGATTTTCTGAGCTCCGACCTCTTCGGCTAGCTTTAGACCTGCTAGTAGGGCCTCGTATTCGGCTTGGTTGTTCGAGGCCTGAAACTCGAATTTTAGGGATAGTTCTATCCGTGTTCCTTGGTCGCTTTCGAGTATAACCCCGGCTCCGCTTCCAGTTTTGTTTGAGGACCCGTCGACATACAGGTTCCATAAGAGTGGGGTTCCAGGGGTCTCAGTGTATTCTGCGATGAAGTCGGCTAGATACTGAGATTTTATGGCAGTCCGGGTTTCATAGTGGAGGTCGAACTCGGACAGTTCCACCGCCCATTGCAGTATTCGTCCTGCCAGGTCTGTTTTTTGGAGGATGTGTCTCATGGGTTGGTTCGTCCGGACTTTGATGGTGTGGGCTTGAAAGTAGGGGCGGAGCCTCCGAGCTGTGAACACTAGGGCGTAGGCGAATTTTTCTATCTTCTGATAGTTTAGTTCGGCCCCTTGTAGTGCCTTGCTTACAAAGTATATGGGGTGTTGTCCTCGGTCATTTTCTCGTATTAACGCTGAAGCGACTGCTCGATTTCCAACCGAGAGGTATAGTACGAGTTCTTCTCCTTTTAAAGGTCGGGTTAGGATTGGTGGCTGCCCGAGGAATTCCTTGAATTCTTGAAAGGCTTTTTCGCACTCCGGGGTCCATGAGAAGGGTTTCCCTTTCCTTAGGAGTGCGTAGAGAGGTAGTGACTTTATTGCTGATCCTGCCAAGAATCTTGATAGGGCGGCTAGCCTTCCATTCAGTTGTTGTACTTCTTTGACACACGTCGTGCTCTTCATATTGAGTATCGCTTGGCATTTGTCCGGGTTTGCTTCGATGCCCCTTTGAGTCAGCATGAAGCCTAAGAACTTTCCGGCTTCTGCGGCGAAGGTGCACTTTGTCGGGTTAAGTCTCATGTTGTGTTTTCTGAGGGTGCCGAAGATACTGGTGAGGTCGGTCAGCAAGTTTCTGTCTTCTTGTGTCTTTACCAGCATGTCGTCGACGTACACCTCCAGCTGTAGTCCGATGTGCTCTGAGAACACTTTGTTCATTAGCCTCTGGTAGGTTGCCCCTGCGTTCTTCAGCCCGAAGGGCATTACTACGTAGCAGTAGTTTGCCCTTGGGGTTATGAACGAGGTCTTTTCTTGGTCGGGTCCGTACATCGGGATTTGATTGTATCCCGAGTATGCGTCCATGAAGGAGAGATATCTATAACCTGAGGCTGCGTCTACCAAGGCGTCGATGTTTGGTAGTGGATATGGGTCTTTGGGGCAGGCTTTGTTGAGATCCGTGTAATCGACGCACATCCTCCATTTTCCGTTGGGCTTTTTTACCAGGACCACGTTTGCGAGCCATAAGGGGTATTTTACTTCCCTAATGAACCCTGCATCTAGCAGTGCTTGTACTTGTTCTTCTATTGCTTGCATGCGCTCGGGTCCGAGCTTCCGGCGTCTTTGTTGGACAGGTCGGGATCCCGGGTAAACTGATAGCTTATGGCACATCAGGTCGGGGCTTATGCCTGGCATGTCGGAGGCTTTCCAGGCGAAGAGGTCGGAATTCTCCCTTAAGAGGGTTATGAGTTCCTCTTTTAGGCCCGTTTTGAGGTTTGCTCCTATGTTTGTTATTTTTTCTGGTGTGTTCCCAATCTGAACTTTTTCGGTCTCTCTCTCTGGTTGTGGCCGAAGATCTTCTCGGGATTGAACTCGTCCGAGTTCTACCGTGTTGACCTCCTTCCCTTTTAGGCTCAGGCTTTCGTTGTAGCATCGCCGCGCTAATTTTTGGTCGCCTTTTAGGGTAGCGATTCCTTTTGCAGTAGGGAACTTCATACAGAGGTGTGGGGTTGAGACTATAGCTGCCAGTCTGTTTAGGGTTGGTCGCCCAATGAGGGCATTGTATGCTGAAGTGACGTCGACTATAATGTAGTCTACGCTTAATGTTTTAGATTGCTCGCCTCTTCCAAAGGTAGTGTGTAGCGAGATGTATCCTAAGGGATGGATCGGAGTATCCCCTAGTCCAAATAGGTCGGTGGGATAGGCCTTTAGTTCTTTTTCTTCAAGTCCGAGCTTGTCGAAGGCCGTTTTGAACAGGATATCTGCCGAGCTTCCCTGGTCAATCAGGGTTCGATGTAAGTTGGCGTTTGCTAGGATAATGGTGATTACCATTGGATCATCGTGTCCGGGAGTTATCCCTTGAGCATCTTCTCGGGTAAATGAGATAGTGGGTAATTCGGGCAGGGGACTGTCTTCTCGGACGTGATAGATTTCTTTGAGGTGTCTTTTTCGCGAGGATTTGGATGTTCCTCCGCCTGCAAAACCTCCATTTATCATGTGAACATGTCTTTCAGGGGTTCGCGAGGTTTGTTCGGCCCGATCTTCGTTATCTCCCCGCCTTCTCTTCCTGGTCTCTTCTCCTTTCTCTGCTATGTATCTGTCGAGTTTTCCTTCTCTGGCTAGCTTTTCTATGACATTTTTTAGGTCGTAGCAGTCGTTAGTAGAATGACCGTAGAGCTTGTGATATTCACAGTATTCGGACCGATCTCTTCCCGCTTTCTTGTGTTTTAGCGGTCGGGGCGGTGGGATCTTTTCGGTGTGGCATACTTCTCTGTAGACGTCCACTAGGGAGACTCGGAGGGGGGTGTAGTTGTGGTACTTCCGTGGCTTGTCTGAGTTGGAATCTTCTTTCTTCTTCTGTTCCCGATCTCGATCTCGGAGTGGGTAGGTTGATTCTTTCCTAGAAGAGTCTCTTAGCTGGGAGGTTTCCTCCATGTTGATATATTTTTCTGCCCGCTCCTGCACCTCGTATAGGGAGGTCGGGTATCGTTTGGATAGGGATTGGCTAAACGGTCCCTCTTTTAGGCCGTTTGCTAGTCCCATGATGGCTGCTTCAGTGGGCAAGTGTTGTATGTCCAGGCAGGCTTTGTTAAATCGCTCCATGTATTCTCGGAGAGTTTCTTGGTTACCTTGTTTGATCCCGAGTAGGCTGGGGGCATGTTTTGCCTTGTCCTTTTGAATAGAGAATCTTGTTAGGAATTTTTTGGTTAAGTCTTCGAAGCTGATGATTGATCTTGGTGGCAGGTTGTCGAACCACTTCATGGCTGACTTAGTGAGAGTGGTGGGGAAGGCTTTGCACCGAATCGCGTCGGAGGCGTCGACTAGGTACATTCTGCTTCTGAAGTTGCTGAGGTGATGACTGGGATCGGTGGTGCCGTCGTAGAGGTCCATATCGGGTGGTTTGAAGTTTCGCGGTACCTTCTCCTTCATGATCTCTTGCGTGAAGGGATCATGGTTGCCTTCGGTGGTGGTGCCGCGTTCCGTCCGGTCTTTCAGGTTGGCCTCTATTTTCCGCAGTTTTTCTTCTAGTTCTCTGCGCTTTCGAGTCTCCCTTCTCAGATCTTGTTCAGTTTCTTTCTGTTTCTTTATGTCCTCTTCGAGTTGTTTTAGTCGGTCTTGTTGTGCTCGGACTGCTTCTAGAATTTCCGAGCTCTTCTCTTTTTCAGAATTTTGTGGATCTTTGTTTGGGAGTGATGTTTTTGGGCGATTCTGTTTGTTTCCTCCTGGAGTGCGTGGTGATAGAGGGCTGTCCGGTCGTTCTCCGGTGTCAATTTCGTCCTCTTGTTCAGATGCAGCGTGGTCATTGTTGAGAGGGTCGTCCGCCATGGTAGAGAGATGACTTCCAGGTTCCCCGGCAACAGCGCCAATGTTCCGAGGGTTTGCCTGAAACGTGCAGCTCGATCGTCTGGAAAGGCCTGAGGTGGGGGGTTCAGTGCCCCGAGCTTTGATGTGCAGAACGGTTGGTGGTGGTACCTGCAATGACACTCCGATGCTTAAGTTAGCATGGGTCCAAGCAGATGTATGTAGATTTGGAATGAATGCCATACCTGGGTGCTCCAGTGTATTTATAGTAGTTGGCGGTGATCTCCCCTGGATAAGATATTCTTATCTTATCTTATCTTTGGGAGTTTTATCCCTATCTTTGTGGAACCGCCTTTCCTAGGCCTTTTCGGCCTTTAGGTTTTGGGCTGCGTTCCTTTTGATGGGCCTTCTTTTGCCTATTGTCCGAGGTCCGACTTCTTATGAGCTTGCCGAGTTGGAGGACCTCGGTCAGGGTATGAACAAGAATGTTGTGAATAATCAAGCATCTTGCTTATTGAATTATAAAGAAAGACTATGCTATGCAGGCAGGCAGAGGTATATAAAGAAAACTATACTATGCAGACAGGCAGGACAAATAAGGATACAATCCAACTTTCAATTACAGCAAGATTTGATGTACAATTATCACTTAACAATACAACCTGTTGGAGTTCACTTGCTTTCCTTCTTCTCATCATCATCAATGATGACTTTCATGTTCATCTTTCTCTTCCTTGGTTGATGATGCTAAAAATCTCCAAAAGTTTGTATGATATTCTGCAGTGATATTGGAAGTTGCTTGTTCCCCAAGCACTTAGAAACAGTGGTTAGTCTGCATGATTTATTTGTGGGCTTTTTGAACTTACTTACCTTGCCAAAGGTTTCCATTAACCATGTGTGAAATTCTTTTTCTCAAAAGTAATAAAGCTAAATACTAGAAAACAGCAAAAGAGTTAACTAATTCATCCATTATGCTTGAAGCCCCATATTATGCATAAGGTGAGAATGTATGTCATAATGGGATTTTGGTGGAACACCAAACTTAGAATTCTTCATTCCCCCTTAGATTGTTTTAGTGTGCAACACCAAACTTAGCTTCTTGCAATCTAGATAAAACTAATTAACAGTTTTATTGAATTGGATATGAAAAGATGGTTACCTCTGGTTGGGTTGCCTCCCAACAAGCGCTCTTTTATTGTCACTAGCTTGACATCCTCTGTGCTTGTTCAGCTCAGATTCTGTGCTTCCTTCTCCTTGTCCCCTTGTCCTCCTAAGTGAGACTTTGCCTTATGATGTCCATCCTGGGTGAGTGATTCTTTTCCTTTAGCCTTCTTCTCACTCACTTCTGTGAAGTTCTTAGCTAATTGTTCCATTTGCCTCTCAATTCTCCTGAATGAGACCTCATGGTTCTTGCTCAACATCTCTTGATGTTTCATCATTCTTTCTACTACAATTTCTAGAGTGGTGATCCTTTGATCCTCTTGTGAGATTGGTCGGTTGAGGGGTGTTAGGGGTTGGAAGGATAGGTGATGTGGTGGTATGTTGTGATTGTTGTTGGTATGGTGAATTTTTTGCAGGTCTGGGCAATTGGGGTTGTTGTAATTGAAGTCCCTTTGTTCCTGATATTGAGATTCCTCCATTCCTAGATAAGAATGTGGCTTCCATGGTGGAAATTGTACCTTCACTGTGGTAGAATGGAGAAAGTCAATTTGTCTAGCTATTGACCCCAATTGTTGCTGAGTTTGCTGATGTAACTGTTTGCTTTGATTCATGACTGCCTTCATTCCCTCAAGATTCATCATCTTCTTGTCTGAAGTTGCATTCTGTGGGGTCTCAAATGAGTGTTGGTTATTGGCTCTCTTGTTATTGAGCTCTGTAGTTCCTTGGTCAGCTGCTGTTGCTTTGAGAAGGTTATCTGAGACGTGATCCACTGCTCCTCTTGTTTCTGGGGTTAATCCTTCATAGAACGCTTGGAAACCCACTTTGTCAATTGCTTTCTTGTATCTTTCCCATGCTTTGAACAATGGTTCTTCCTCTCCTTGTGTGAATGGATGTATCCCCTCTTTCATCTTGATGTTTTGTTGGGATGAGGAGAATTTGGCCAGAAATTTGGTAACCAAATCGTCCCAACTAGTAATACTTCCCTGAGGAAAGGTTTCGAACCATTGTGCAGCTTCATCCTTTAGTGAGAAGGGAAATAGCAAGAGCTTACAGGTGTCATGATTTACACCATTGGGGCTAACAACACCACAAGTCTTTAGAAAAATGGATATATGCTGTTTAGGATCTTCCACTGGGTTTCCGCTGTAAGAATAATTTTTCTTGATTGATGTAATGAGTTGCGGCTTCATGTTGTGGTGTTCTTCTTTCTCAGAAACTCCTTCTTCAATGATATCTTTCCCTTTGGCTGCTCTTCTATCCTGTGACATATAAATCAATCACAAGGAATACACAGTGGTATTTTTGAAAATAGAATGTAGTTAATTGAGTCAAAACCTCAAACAGTTAGCGTGTTAATAGAGGCAAAACTTCAAACAGTTAGTGGGTTAGTCAAAAATAAAGAAAAAGTGCTTGATCTAAACTTCCACCTCACTTAATCATTGTCAATCTAATCAATCCCCGGCAACGGCGCCAAAAACTTGATGTGCGGAAAACGATCCGACACAAAACTCACCGGCAAGTGCACCGGGTCGCATCAAGTAATAAAAACTCACGGGAGTGAGGTCGATCCCACATGGATTGAAGGATTGAGCAATTTTAGTTTAGTGGTTGATTTAGTCAAGCGAATCAAGATTTGGTTGAATGATTTGTGATTTGCAGAATTTAAATTGCATGGAAAGTAAAGGAAATGGGTAAATTGCATGAAATTAAAGAGGGCAAGAAATTAAAGTGCTGAATCTTAAAGAACAAGAAATTAAAGGGGCAGAAACTTAGAACACAAGAAATGTAAATTGCAGAATCTTAAATTGCAAGAAATGTAAATGGCTTGAATTGTAAAGGGGATTGGGAGTTGGATTTGCAGAAATTAAACAAGGAAAAGTAAAATTGCATCAAACAGAGAAGTAAAAAATGGCTTGGATCAAACCGAATCTTAAACAGAAAAGTAAATGAGCATGGAAAGCATTAAACAGAATGTAAAGTTGGAATTTAGATCTCAGGACCCAGAGACTAGAAAACCAAGTCTAGATCTCAATGCCTTCCTAGATCCAACAAGAACAATTGCAAGGGAAATGTAAATTGCAAAGAAATTAGATGAAGAGCAATTAACAGAAAATTAAATTCAAGTAAGCAGTAAAGAAACAGAGAGATCCAAGGATGAGATTGAAACAGAATTCCTTCAATTCTCCAACCCAAGATCCAAGACAGTTGTAATTGAAATTAAAAGCAATAAAACTAAGAGGAAGAGAATGGAATTCTCCTTCCCCAAACTAAGAAATTAAAGATCACTCAGTAACTAAAACTCTCTGAAAATGCCAAAAGGAAAACTCTATGAAAACTAAGAAAAGGAAGCTCTCTTAATAACTTGAATTCTAGCCTATTTATACACTTTCTTCAAATGATCTTCAAGCCTTGAGTTGGGCCTTTGCTCTTGGTGGAATTGGGTTGAAAGAGGCCTTGGTTGATTGCTCTTGAAGTTTAGAGAGGAACCAAAGTGAACCAATTGAACCGGATTGGATTTTTGTAGAAGTTGGAGTAAAAGTTTGAGTCAAAGTTAGGGGTCTAACTTTGAGGCTAACTTTTCATATCAGCTAGCACAATTTGCTGATACCAACGTTGGTGCCAAAGTTAGGGGTCTAACTTTGGCTCCAACGTTGGCCATTCCTTAAGCACCAATGGCGCCAACGTTAGCCTCCAAGTTAGGGGGCTAACGTTGGCGCAAACGTTGAGCAGCCCTGGGTGAAATTTTTATGCCAACGTTAGCCTCCAAGTTAGGGGGCTAACGTTGGCGCAAACGTTGAGCAACCCTGGGACAAATTTTTCATGCCAACGTTAGCCTCCAAGTTAGGGGGCTAACGTTGGCGCAAACGTTGAGTAGCCCAGGAGTGTTTTTCAAATTCTCACGTTAGCCTCCAAGTTAGGGGTCTAACTTTGAGGCTAACTTCTCACCCAAAAGTTTGTGCCAAAGTTTGAGGGCTAACTTCAAGTCCAACTTTATGCTTCCTGGTTCAATTTCACTTGTTTCATTGTCCTCTCTTTGCTTCTAGCCATTCCTTCTTACTTCAACCTTTCTCCAAGCTTTCTTCACCTATCATTAATCAACCAAACACATCAAAGCTATGCTCAAAATCATGAGATATTCAATCTATCATAATATGCAACAATTATAGCAAAAAAATCTCATGAAAAAGCATGAATTTATCTATGGTTGATTCAATCAAAGGAAGCATGAAAATCTACCCAAATTGGCTTTCTTAGAGCCCAAGAAAGTGCATAATTCAAGTGAAAACAAAAGAAAAAGACTAGTGAAACTAGGCTAAGATGACTTGTCATCACAGATGCTGTCCGGATCTGACCTCCTTGCACTCGAAAGAGCTTTTTTCGAGCTATAGAAGTCAAAAAGGAGCTTTCTCAATGGCTATGGAAAGCTAACATCTAGAGCTTTCCAGCAATGTATAATAGTCCATTCTTTGCTTCAGAATTGAAGGCCCAAAACTGGCATCCAACGCCAGCCTCCTGCTCTATTCTGGCGTCCAGTGCCCACAAGGAGGAGACCAGCGTCCAAATTCCCAAAGAGGATCCCCTAGCCAATGTTCAACGCCCTAGAGGCCTCCTAGCACGTGGATATCATCAAAGCTCAGCGAAAACACTCACCAAGTGAGCCCCAGAAGTGGATTTTAGCACTAAAAGACTGTTTTACCCTTTCTTATGTGATACATAGCCATTAGCTTAGTATTTAAAGAACTTTTACACAATCTTCAGAGGGAGATCTGCCATATTTCATTTGACATATTGTATTTTTCTATCAGTATGAGTTTCTAAACCTCCTAGGTTGAGGAGAAGAGCCCTGCTGAATTTTTTGGATTAATAAAAGTATTACTATTTCTCTTCAATCCGTGTTTGATCTAATTCTAAGATGTATCTTCATTTTTCATCAATATGAATGCGTTGAACTGGCATAAGGTTATCACATTCTACATGGGTTCAGAGTGAGTCTTTCATCGGACAATGATGAACCACCAGCTTGATTATACATCTCTTAGACGTCTAATCTACGACTTCGTTGGGGACTTCTTGAGACACCAGTTCAGCCGAAGTATGGAGAGATTAGGGTCTCTATGGTAGAGGCTTGAACCCAAAGGTGCAGCATTCTCTGATCTGGAAGATTCGACCTTGTCTGTGGCATTTTAAGTAGGATCAATAAGGAGAATGGATTGCAGGAGCTTCACTCTCAATCAGAATAGATCCACACTAACCCTGTGGTTCAGATCTGGAGGAGCATTGGCGACCTCTCAACCGGCAACAATCACATACAGCTTGCCATAGAAGAAATCATTCACAATTGATAAAGACAGTAAGACCAGAGTTAATCCAAAAGGACAAAGCATCTCCAAGCCTTAACCATCTTCTTATTATTATAAACAGGTCAACCTAGTTCAGATCTCACTATTCCTCTTTATGCATTTAAACAAATCAAAACACCTACCTTTCTATCCGCCTGACTAAGATCTCCAAGATAACCATAGCTTTCTTCAAACCACAATCCTTGTGGGATCGACCCTGACTCGCTCAGGTATTACTTGGACGACCAGTGCACTTGCTGGTACAGTTGTACAAAGTGTGGGGATTCGTGCACCATTACTCTAGGTGTTTTGATTTATTTGAGCTTTATGGTTTGATCTGTTTCATGATTGAGATTTCGTTCTTCATCCCTAAAGATTTAAAATTGTTGGAAAATATTCTAACTCCATTTTAGATTCTGATATTGTTTTGAAAAAGGTAATATTGTAATTAGCTTGAAAACTCTTTCTCATGACTTTTTTATTTAACTTGGAATAGTGTTCCAAAAAGCATGCGACACTTTATGATTTTCAATTGCTCTAGTTTTAGTAAATGAAATAAAATTCATATTAGAAAACTTTTGGAAATCATTCTTTTTTGTAAGTTTCAATTATTTAGGACTAGCTTGGATAAGTGATGCACCACTATTTCGTGGCACATCTTGTGCTTAATTGAGTGGATTTTATCCACTAATCTCGCACTTATTCATGTAAATTACATGTTTTACATTTTCCTTCCTGATTTTGTGCTATGATTGAAAACATGCTTCTTTGGCTTTAGATTTGCTAATTTTAATCATCTCTTATTACCATTCGATGTCTTGATATGTGTGTTAAGTGATTTCAGGGTTTATAGGGCAGGAATGGCTTAGAGGATGGAAAGGAAGCATGCAAAAGTGGAAGGAATACAAGAAGCTGAAGGAACTACAAAGCTGTCAGCCCTGACCTCTGCGCATTCAATCGACCATAACTTGAGCTACAAAGGTCCAAATGAAGCGGTTTTATATGCGTTGAAAATCTAACATCCGGAGCTTCGCAACGATATATAATTTGTCATAGTTGATCTGGCGATTAAGGATGCGCACGCGCAAAGCACGTGCACGTGCACATTGGCCAAAAGTCCATCAGCGTGCACGCGCACCTAGCGCGTACGCGCGACATGCGCAACATACTGTCACTGCAGAACTCGCTGGGGGAAATTTCTGTGCCTTTTTTAACCCATTTTTGGCCCAAAAAACACAGATTAGAGGCTACAGAGTGGGGGGATCATTCATTCATTCACTTCTCAATACACATAATTTTAGGTTTTAGATGTAGCTTTAGAGAGAGAGGCTCTCTCCTCTCTCTTATGATTTTGGATTTAGGATTTCTTTAGGATTTAGGATTTTCTCTTCTCAAATTCTAGGTTTAATGTTCTTTGACTTAATTCTCTTCTACTCTTATTGATTCTAATACTTTGATCTATACATTCCTTTTGTGATTGGATTTTCTATTTAATATAACTTGAGGTATTTCATATTCTAGATTGCTCTCTTTTGATCTATGTTGCTGATATTTGAGATTGGTTATTTGAATGTTATTACCTCCTATTGCTTATCTACTATTTGGTTTTATACCCTCCAAGTGTTTGATAAAATGCTTGGGAGGATTTTAATTTAGACTTTCACCCTTTTGGCTTTGGTTGAGTAATTGGTAACACTTGACTTATCAAACTCCTTTGTTGATTGGTAATTGAATGTTGCTAATTGATTTGGATTCCACTAAATCTAGTATTTCTTTAGGAGTTGACTAGGACTTGAGGAATCAAATCGATTAGTCCACTTGACTTTCCTTCATTCGTTGATGGTTAACTAAGTGGGAGCAATGAACAATTCTCATCACAATTGATAAGGATAACTATGATAGGATTTCCAGTTCTCATACCTTGCCAAGAGCTTTTCTAGTTATTAGTTTATTTCTTTTGCAATTTACTTTCCTTGTTCTCTTATTTACAAAACCCCAAAACACACTTTTCCATAACCAATTATAAGCACAATTCCCTGCATTTCCTTGAGAGACGACCCGAGGTTTAAATACTTCGATTATCAATTTTATTAGGGGTTTGTTACTCAGGACAAACAATTTTTTGCACGAAAGGATTCCTTGTTGGTTTAGAAGCTATACTTTCAACGAGGACTTATTTGTGAAATTCTAGACCGCAAGGAATCCGTTCGTCAAAATGGCGCCGTTGCCGGGGAATTGGAAACGTGTGCCTTATTATTGGTTATTGTAAATTTTTTCTTTGCTTGTTTATTTGTTTTTGTTTTTAATTTTTATTAGCTACTATGAATTCTCACCGCTGTCGCTATGAGTTTGGTTCCAATGTTGTTATAGGGAATGGAAGCTATAATGAGAACATGCATCAAGGTTGGGACAATCAAAGATGGAATGAGCCACAAGGATTTGATCAACCCTCTTGGCAACAACCCCCTCCAATATACCCCGAGCAACAACCATTCCATGATGCATACCAAGACAATGGTTATGGTGGACCTTTACGTGACACTCAATACCCACCACAACATGTCTATGAACCCCTCCTCAACATAGCTTTAAACCACCATACTCACAAGCCCCTTTCCACCATTCACCTCCATATGACCCTAACCCATATCCACCATACCAACAACCTTATGAGCCAAATGAACCATACATAGAACTACCCCCATTCCAACACAATTACTCTGATGAGCCACCACCTCAATATTCACCATCTCTATGCCCTTACCAAGAAGAACCACCTTCCTACCATGCACCCTTTCTCCAAAATAATGAACCCTCCTATCCACCCCAAACCTCCATGGAGAACACACTTACATCTCTCATTGGTTTCACCTCTAAACTCCAAAATCTTATATCCCGCATGAACCAATCCTCTACCTCGAATACTCAACCTCAAGTGGTGCACGAAATTGTGATCATCAATGGCGCCATCAACATGGTACGCTCAATTGCAATCTCAACTCTTTATCACAACTTCGCACAACTAACCAGCAAGTGCACTGGGTCGTCCAAGTAATAAACCTTACGCGAGTAAAGGTCGATCCCACAGAGATTGTTGGTATGAAGTAAGCTATGGTCATCTTGTAAATCTCAGTCAGGCAAATTCAAATGGTTATGGATGATTTATGAATAAAACATAAAACAAGGATAGAGATACTTATGTAATTCATTGGTGAGAATTTCAGATAAGCGAATGGAGATGCTTTGTCCCTTCCGTCTCTATGCTTTCCTACTGTCTTCATCCAATCCTTCTTACTCCTTTCCATGGAAAGCTGTATGTTGGGCATCACCGTTGTCAGTGGCTACAGTCCCATCCTCTCAGTAAAAATGTTCAACGCGCTCTGTCACAGCACGGCTAATCATCTGTCGGTTCTCAATCAGGTTGGAATAGAATCCATTGATTCTTTTGCGTCTGTCACTAACGCCCAGCCTTCAGGAGTTTGAAGCTCATCACAGTCATTCAATCATTGAATCCTACTCAGAATACCACAGACAAGGTTTAGACCTTCCGGATTCTCTTGAATGCCGCCATCAATTCTAGCTTACCACGAAGATTCCGATTAAGGGATCCAAGAGATATCCACTCAATCTAAGGTAGAACGGAGGTGGTTGTCAGGCACGCGTTCATAGGTGAGAATGATGATGAGTGTCACGGATCATCACATTCATCAAGTTGAGGAACAAGTGATATCTTAGAACAAGAATAAGCTGAATTGAATAGAAGAACAATAGTAATTGTATTAATACTCGAGGTACAGCAGAGCTCCACACCTTAATCTATGGTGTGTAGAAACTCCACCGTTGAAAATACATAAGAACAAGGTCTAGGCATGGCCGAATGGCTAGCCTCTCAATGATCTAAGAACTAGACGTCCAAAGATGATCAAAAGATATAAAATGATCCAAAGATGAAAATACAATAGCAAAAGGTCCTATTTGTAGAGAACTAGTAGCCTAGGGTTTACAGAAATTAGTAAATGACATAAAAATTCACTTTCGGGCCCACTTGGTGTGTGCTTGGGCTGAGCATTGAAGCTTTCATGTGTAGAGACTCTTCTTGGAGTTAAACGCCAGCTTTTGTGCCAGTTTGGGC
This sequence comes from Arachis stenosperma, assembly GCF_014773155.1. Classification (NCBI taxonomy): domain Eukaryota; kingdom Viridiplantae; phylum Streptophyta; class Magnoliopsida; order Fabales; family Fabaceae; genus Arachis; species Arachis stenosperma. The sequence continues at coordinate 46,279,516 of NC_080380.1, forward strand.
GTTTAACTCCCATTCTTGTGCCAATTCCGGCGTTTAACACCGGGCAGTTTTGAGCTGATTTGGAACGCCGGTTTGGGCCATCAAATCTCGAGCAAAGTATGGACTATTATACATTGCTGGAAAGCCCAGAATGTCTACTTTCCAACGCAGTTAAGATCGCGCCAATTGGGCTTCTATAGCTCCATAAAATCCACTTCGAGTGCAGGGAGGTCAGAATCCAACAGCATCTGCAGTCTTTTTCAGCCTCTGAATCAGATTTTTGCTCAGATCCCTCAATTTCAGCCAGAAAATACCTGAAATCACAGAAAAACACACAAACTCATGGTAAAGTCCAGAAAAGTGAATTTTAACTAAAAACTAATAAAAATATAATAAAAACTAACTAAAACATACTAAAAACATACTAAAAACAATGCCAAAAAGCGTATAAATTATCCGCTCATCATCAACCTCTAGTGCACTTCCTTTTCAACCACATAATGATCTCTCCATTCCATTACCACCCTCCATGGAAGAGCACCCACATCCATCAATCCAAGAGCAACATGATCCCAATGATGCTATTGACATGGAACAAGAGAAAAGGGATCGTCTTAGGGACGCAATAGATCGGTTACACGTAGCCTTCTTTCAAGAGGAGCAAGAGGAGGCCTGAAATGTGGAGGTAGGAGAGACCCTTGAAGATGAAGGAGTAGTTGAAGGGAGTTGTCATGGAAAGGAAATCATCAAGGAGGAGTATGATTTTATGCTAAAACAGTTGGACAAAGCCGCAATAGTTAAAGAGGAAGTGGTTAAAGACTTAGGAGATGCAGAACCTCCATGGGAAAGTCAAGTCATAGAGCCTCCTTCCAAGGTGTTTGATGTTGATGTTGAGGAAGGTGTACAACCTCCAAGACATATCATGGTTGAAGACTTTGCAGAGGTTGATCAAGATATGGAGATTAAGGAAGAAGAAGCACAACTGATGAGCGGATAATGTATACGCTTTTTGGCATTGTTTTTATATAGTTTTTAGTAAGTTTGAGCTACTTTTAGGGATGTTTTCCTTAGTTTTTATGTTAAATTCACATTTCTGGACTTTACTATGAGTTTGTGTGTTTTTCTGTGATTTCAGGTAAATTCTGACTGAAATTGAGGGATTTGAGCAAAACTCTGAAAAAGGCTGACAAAAGGACTGCTGATGCTGTTGGATTCTGACCTCCCTGCACTCGAAATGGATTTTCTGGAGCTACAGAACTCTAAATGGCGCGCTCTCAACGGCGTTGGAAAGTAGACATCCAGGGCTTTCCAGCAATATATAATAGTCCATACTTTATTCGAAGAATGACGCCGCAACTTGGCGTTGAACGCCAAGTACACGCTCCTTTCTGGAGTTAAACGCCAGAAAAACGTCATTCTCCGGAGTTGAACGCCCAAAGCACATCATAACTCGAAATTCAACTCCAAGAGAAGCCTCTGCTCGTGTATTGATCAAGCTCAGCCCAAGCATACACCAAGTGGGCCCCGGAAGTGGATTTATGCATCAATCACTTACTCATGTAAACCCTAGGAGCTAGTTTATTATAAATAGGATGATTTATCAATGTATTAGATATCTTTGGTCTCAGTTTTGTTTTATTCTTCATCTTAGGAGATCATTGATCACGGTTTAGGGGGCTGGCCATTCGGCCATGCCTGAACCTTATGCTTATGTATTTTCAACGGTGGAGTTTCTGCACACCATAGATTAAGGGTGTGGAGCTCTGCTGTACCTCAAGTATTAATGAAATTCTATCTTCTTTTATTCAAATCTCTCTTATTCTTATTCCAAGATATTCTTTCGTACTCAAGAATATGATGAATGTGATGAGTTAGATAACCCTCATTATCATTCTCACTTATGAACGCGCGTGATTGACAACCACTTCCGTTCTACATGCAACAAAGCTTGAATGTATATCTCTTAGATTCCCCAACAGAATCTTCGTGGTATAAGCTAGATAGATGGCGGCATTTATGAGGATCCGGAAAGTCCAACCTTGTCTGTGGTGTTCCGAGTAGGATCCTGGGAATCCGGAAAGTCTACCTTGTCTGTGGTGTCCGAGTAGGATTCCGGTAATGAATGACTGTGACGTGCTTCAAACCTGTAACCTGCTGGGCGTAGTGACAACGCAAAAGAATCAATGGATTCTATTCCAGTAGGGGAGGGAACCAACCGGTGATTGGCCGTACTGTGACAGAGTGCGTGAGCATTAGCTTTCACTGCAAGGATGGGATGTAGCTATCAACCATGGGTGATGCCTCCAGACTGGTTAGCTATGCGAGTGACAGCCGCACAGGATATTTCCCCGTGAGGATGAAAGTAGCCACAGCTGATGGTAAACCCCTATACAAAGCTTGCCATGGAAAGGAGTAAGAAGGATTGAATAGAAGCAGTGGGAGAGCAGGCGTCCGGGAGCTCTACAGCATCTCCATTCCGCTTATCTGAAATTCTTACCAATGAATCTACATAAGTATTCTATCCCTTTTATTATTCCCTTTTTATTTAATGATAATCACAATTACTCTTTAATCTCCCTAACTGAGATTTACAAGGTGACCATAGCTTGCTTCATACCAACAATCTCTGTGGATTCGACCCTTACTCACGTAAGGTTATTACTTGGACGACCCAGTACACTTGCTGGTTAGTTGAACGGAGTTGTGAATTCAGCTGCTGCCCCTTAGAAGCCTTCATCTCAAAATAATTAGAACAGTGATCACAATTTCGTCCACCAACAACCTCCCATGCCTTTGGTAAATAATGAAGAAGAGATTGAATTGGAAGAAAACTACCAAGAGGAAGAGGTTGATATTGAAGAAGCTTGCAAAGAGATAGAAAAATTCAAAGAAGAGCACAAGGGAGTGGAGCTTGCAAGATCATTAGAAGCACCTCTCCCAAAGCCATTACCGTCCAATACAACATTCAAGTGGGTAAAATTCTTATCCTTAATGGTGCACGAAACTGTGATCATCAACAATGGCACCAAAGAGTTGGTAGCGCTCTCAAACGTGAATCACACTTTGTCACAACTCCACACAACTAACCAGCAAGTGCACTGGGTCGTCCAAGTAATAAACCTTACGTGAGTAAGGGTTGATCCCACAGAGATTGTTGGTATAAAGCAAGCTATGGTCATCTTGTAAATCTCAGTTAGGTAGATTCAAATGATTATAAAGGTTTCGAAATTAATAATAATTAAAGCATAAAATAAAATAGAGATACTTATGTAATTCAATGGTGGAAATTTCAGATAAGTGCATAGAGGTGCTTGTTCCTGTTGAATCTCTGCTTTCCTACTGTTTTCATCCAATTCTTCATACTCATTTCCATGGCAAGCTGTTTGTAGGGCATCACCGTTGTCGATGGCTACTTTCCATCCTCTCAATGAAAAAGGTACAAATGCTCTTGTCATAGCACGACTAATCATCTGTCAGTTCTCGATCATGTCGGAATAGAATCCATTGATTCTTTTGCGTTTGTCATCATGCCCAACAATCGCGAGTTTAAAGCTCGTCACAGCCATTCAATATCTGAATCCTACTCGAAATACCACAGACAAGGTTTAGACTTTCCGGATCCTCAAGAGTGGCCACCAAAGGGTTCTAGCTTATACCACGAGGATTCTAATTAAGGAATCCAAGAGATACTCGCTCGTTCTAAGGTAGAATGGAAGTGGTTGTTAGTCACGCGTTCATAGGTGAGAATGATGATGAGTGTCACGGATCATCACATCCATCAGGTTGAAGTACAACGAATATCTTAGAACAAGAATAAGTTGAATTGAATAGAAAATAGTAGTAATTGCATTAAAACTCGAGGTACAGCAGAGCTCCACACCCTTAATCTCTGGTGTGTAGAAACTCCACTGTTGAAAATACATAAGTGATCAAGGTCCAGGTATGGCCGAATGGCCAGCCCCCAAAGTCTAAGAACTAAACATCCAAAGATGGATGCTAAGATAAAAGACGAAACCAAGATGTCTAATACAATATTAAAATGTCCTATTTATACTAGACTAACTACTAGGGTTTACAGAAACAAGTAATTAATGCAGAAATCCACTTCCGGCGCCCACTTGGTGTGTGCTTGGGCTGAGCTTGAGGTTTACACGTGCAGAGGCTTCTCTTGGAGTTAAACGCCAAGTTGTAACGTGTTTTTGGCGTTTAACTCAGGTTTATGACGTGTTTCTGGCGTTTGACTCCAGAATGCAGCATGGAACTGGCGTTGAACGCCAGTTTGCGTCGTCTAATCTCGAATAAAGTATAAACTATTATCTATTGCTGGAAAGCTCTGGATGTCTACTTTTCAACGACGTTGAGAGCGCGCCATTTGAAGTTCTGTAGCTCCAGAAAATCCCTTTCGAGTGCAGGGAGGTCAGAATCCAACAACATCAATAGTCCTTTTTCAGCTTAAATCTGATTTTTGCTCAGGTCCCTCAATTTCAGCCAAAAAATACCTGAAATCATAGAAAAACAAACAAACTCATAGTAAAGTCTAGAAATGTGAATTTTACATAAAAAATAATGAAAACATACCTAAAAGTAGCTAGATCCTACTAAAAACTACCTAAAAACAATGCCAAAAAGCGCATAAATTATCCGCTCATCACAACACCAAACTTAAATTGTTGCTTGTCCCCAAGCAACCGAAAATCAAATAGGATAAAAAGAAGAGAATATACTATAAATCTCAAAACATCAATGAAGCTTAGTTCTAATTAGATGAGCGGGACTTGTAGCTTTTTGCTTTTGAACAGTTTTGGTATCTCACTTTATCCTTTGAAGTTTAGAATGATTAGCATCTATAGGAACTCAGAGTTCAGATAGTGTTAATTGATTCTCCTAGTTAAGTATGTTGATTCTTGAACACAGCTAATTTTATGAGTCTTGGCCGTGGCCCTAAGCACTTTGTTTTCCAGTATTACCACTGGATACATAAATGCCACAGACACATGACTGGGTGAACCTTTTCAGATTGTGACTCAGCTTTGCTAAAGTCCCCAGTTAGAGGTGTCCAGAGCTCTTAAGCACACTCTTTTTGCTTTGGATCATGACTTTAACCACTCAGTCTCAAGCTTTTCACTTGGACCTGCATGCCACAAGCACATGGTTAGAGACAGCTTGATTTAGCCTGTTAGGCCTTGATTTATTTCCTTGGGCCCTCCTATCCATTGATGCTTAAAGCCTTGGATCCTTTTTACCCTTGCCTTTTGGTTTTAAGGGCTATTGGCTTTTTCTGCTTGCTTTCTCTTTTTCTTTCTATTTTTATTTTTATTTTTATTTTTTTTGCAAGCTTTGTTCTTCACTGCTTTTTCTTGCTTCAAGAATCAATTTTATGATTTTTCAGATTATCAATAACATTTCTCTTATTCATCATTCTTTCAAGGATGAATTCGAAACTCATGTACTTCTTGTTCTTTTGTATTAGAAACATTTTTCATTTAAGAAAGGTGAAGGATTCATGGAATTATTCATAGCCTTAAGACATAGTTACTAAATACTAATGATCATGTAGTAAAGACACAAACATAGATAAACATGAAGTTCATAAATCAAAAAACAAAGAAATAAGAACAGGGAAGTTGAGGAATGAGTCCACCTTAGTGAGAGTGGCATCTTTCTCTTGAAGAACCAATGGTGCTCTTGAGCTCCTCTATGTCTCTTCCTTGCCTCTGTTGCTTGATCCCTAGTAATTTTGGTGCTCCTATCCTTAGTTGCTCCCAATAATAGTGTGGAGGAAAATGTATCCCCTGAGGTATCTCAGAGATTTCTTGATGAGGGAATTCATCATGCTCTTGTTGAGGTCCATGAGTGGGCTCTCTTGATGTGCAGTCAAATGCTCTACTACTGAGCTATGGACCCTTGAGATGAATCTCTCCATCTCCCATGACTCGGAGATGGAAGCTTTTGTCTTCCCTTTCCCTTTTCTAGAGGTTTCTTTGGCCTTAGGTGCCATAAGTGGTTATGGAAAAATAAAAAAAAGGCTATGCTTTTACCACACCAAACTTAGAATATTGCTCGCCCTCGAGCAAAAGAAGAAAGAAAAGAAGAAGAAGAAGAAAATATGGAGGAAAGGGAGAGGTGTGTGGTTTCGGCTAAGGTGAAGAAGGGAGGGTTGTGGTGTGTGAAAATGAAGAAGGATAGAGGGGTTTATATAGTGAAGGGAGAGGGAGTAGGTTCGGCCATTTAGGGTGGGTTTGGGTGGGAAAGAAATTTTGAATTTTTGAAGTTAGGTGGGGTTTATGGGGAAGAGTGGATGGATGTGAGTGGTGAAAGGGTAATTGGGAAGAGAGATTGAGGTGATTGATGAAGGTGTTTGGGGAAGAGTGTTATTGGATTGAGTGAAGGATAGAGAAGGTAGGTTGAGGTAGGCAGAGATCCTGTGGGGTCCATAGATCCTGAGGTGTCAAGGATTTATCATCCCTGCACCAATTAGGCGTGTAAAACGCCTTCTGCATGCAATCCTGGCGTTTAACTCTAGATTGATCCTTGTTTCTTGCGTTAAACGCCAATTCTAAGCTTGTTTTGGGCGTTCAACGCCAGTCTGCAGCATGTTTCTGGCGTTGAACGCCAGTTCCATGCTTGCTTCTTGTGTTTAACGCCAGCTAGGGGTGGCAACCGGGTCTAAACCCGCCGGGCCGGCCCGTGTAACCCGCCAAAAAAGGCGGGCTGGGTTGGAAAATCGGGACCGCCAAATAGCAAAAGCCCACCTAACCCGCACCGCTTAAACCGCGGGTTTTGGCGAGCTTTGGCGGGGCGGGTCGGGCTTCCCCGCCGGACTAAGGTTTTTATTAGTGAGGGGATATTTTTGCAATTTTTTTGCCAATACCTAACTTACAAGAGTATGAAGATAAAAATTGAGCGTTTTGAATTATGTTTATGTTATTTTGGAAACAATATTTATAATTATGTTTTGGATTATATTTATTTTACTTTGGAGAGAATATTTATACTTATATTTTGAATGAAAATTTGGTTTATAATTATATTTATTAGATATTTATAATTACAAAGACTTTAATGTTTGTGAATATAAAAAATATAATTTTTTATGCCATTAGAAATTATAAATTAATTAATATGGTTATGAAATTATATATATTACTTAGTAGTTAATAGTAAAAAAAAAAAAAAGAGGAGCTTTGGCGGGCTTAGCCCGCCAGCCCACAGTTAGGCAGGGCGGGCTAGGATTCTAGGACCGCCTCACTAGGCGGGGCGGGGCGGGCCAGCCCGCCAAAGGGCGGGCTTCTGGCGGGGTGGGGCGGGGCGGGGCGAGCTTCCCCGCTTGCCACCCCTAACGCCAGCTTTCCTCAGGGTGCAATCTTGGCGTTTGAACGCCATAATGCTGCTTGTTTCTACCGTTCAACGCCAGATTCATGCTCAGTTCTGGCGTTGAACGCCAGCCAGATGCTCCTTACTGGCGTTTAAACGCCAGTAAGCTCTTCTTCCAGGATGTGCTGTCTCTTCTGCTATTTTTTATTCTGTTTTTAATTTTAGTGATTGTTTTGTGACTCCGCATGAATAAAAATTAGATGAATAAAAATTGGTTGCCTTCTAATAAGCGCTTCTTTAATGTCAATAGCTTGACAGTGAGCTCTCATGGAGCTTCACAGATGATCAGGTCAATGTTGTGGACTCCCAACACCAAACTTAGAGTTTGAATGTGGGGGTTCAATACCAAACTTAGAGTTTGGTTGTGGCCTCCCAACACCAAACTTAGAGTTTGATTGTGGGGGCTTTGTTTGACTCTGTATTGAGAGAAGCTTTTCATGCTTCCTCTCCATGGTTGCAGAGGAATATCCTTGAGCTTTAAACACAAGGTAGTCCCCATTCAATTGAAGGACTAATTCTCCTTTGTTAACATCAATCACAGCTCCTGTTGTGGCTAGAAAGGGTCTTCCAAGGATGATGCATTCATCCTCCTCCTTCCTAGTGTCTAAGATTATGAAATCAGCAGGGATGTAAAGGCCTTTAACCTTTACTAACATGTCCTCTACCAATCCATAAGCTTGTCTTACTGACTTGTCTGCCATCTGTAATGAGAATGTGGCAGCCTGTACCACAAAGATCCCTAGTTTCTCTATTACAGAGAGTGGCATAAGATTTATACCTGATCCCAGGTCACACAGAGCCTTCTCAAAGATCATGGTGCCTATGGTACAGGGTATTAGGAATTTACCAGGATCCTGTTTCTTTTGATGTAAAGTTTGTTGAACCCATGTATCTAGTTCACTAATGAGCAAGGGAGGTGCATCTTCCCAAGTCTCATTACCAAACAACTTGGCATTCAACTTCATGATAGCTCCTAGATATTGAGCAACTTGCTCTCCAGTTACATCTTCATTCTCTTCAGAGGAAGAATAGTTCTCAGAGCTCATAAATGGTAGAAGGAGGTTTAAAAGAATCTCTATGGTCTCTATATGAGCCTCAGATTCCTTTAGGTCCTCAATAGGGAACTCCTTCTTGTCTAGGAGATGTCCCATGAAGTCTTCCTCATTGGGATTCACGTCCTCTCCTTCCTCCTTGAATTCGGCCATATTGACAATATCAATGGTCTTGCATTCTCTTTTTGGATTCTCTTCTGTATTGCTTGGGAGAGTACTAGGAGGAGTTTCAGTGATTTTCTTACTCAGCTGGCCCACTTATGCCTCTAAATTTCTGATGGAGGACCTTGTTTCACTCATGAAACTTAAAGTGGCCTTGGACAGATCAGAGACTATATTTGCTAAGCTAGAGGTGCTCTGCTCAGAATGCTCTGTCTGTCGCTGAGAAGATGATGGAAAAGGCTTGCTATTGTTAAGCCTGTTTCTTCCACCATTATTAAAGCCTTGTTGAGGCTTCTGTTGATCCTTCCATGAGAAATTTGGATGATTTCTCCATGATGAATTATAGGTGTTTCTATAAGGTTCACCCATGTAATTTACCTCTGCTATTGCAGGGTTTTCAGGATCATAGGCTTCTTCTTCAGAAGATGCCTCTTTAGTACTATTGGATGCATTTTGCCATCCATTCAAACTTTGAGAAATCATGTTGACTTGCTGAGTCAACATTTTGTTCTGAGCCAATATTGCATTCAGAGCATAAATCTCAAGAACTCCCTTCCTCTGAGGCATCTCATTATTCACAGAATTCCTCTCAGAAGTGTACATGAATTGATTATTTGCAACCATGTCAATAAGTTCTTGAGCTTTTGTAGGCGTTTTCTTTAGGTGAATGGATCCACCTGCAGAATGGTCCAACGACATCTTAGAGAACTCAGATAGACCATAATAGAAGATATCCAAAATGGTCCACTCTGAGAGCATGTCAGAAGGATACCTTTTGGTCATCTGCTTGTATCTTTCCCAAGCTTCATAGAGAGATTCACCATCTTTTTGTTTGAAGGTCTGAACATCCACTATAAGCTTGCTCAGCTTTTGAGGAGGAAAGAACTTAGCCAAGAAGGCCGTGACCAGCTTATCCCAAGAGTCCAGGCTATCTTTAGGTTGTGAATTCAACCATGTTCTAGCTTTGTCTCTTACAGCAAAGGGGAAAAGCATAAGCCTGTAGACTTCAGGATCTACTCCATTAGTCTTAACAGTCTCACAGATCAGCAAAAATTCAGTTAAAAACTGATAGGGATCTTTTGATGAAAGTCCATGGAACTTGCAGTTCTATTGCATTAGAGCAACTAGTTGAGGCTTCAGCTCAAAATTGTTTGCTCCAATGGTAGGGATTGAGTTGCTTCTTCCATCAAACATGGAAGTAGGTGTAGTATAGTCACCAAGCATTCTCCTTGCATTATTGTTGTTGGGTTTGGCTGCCATATCCTTTTCTTGTTCGAAAATTTCAGTAAGGTTGTCTTTGGATTGTTGTATTTTAGCATCTCTCAATTTCCTCTTCAGAGTCATTTCAGGTTCAGGATCAGCTTCAACAAGAATGTCTTTTTCCTTGTTCCTGCTCATATGAAAAAGAAGAGAACAAAAAAGGAAGAGAAATCCTCTATGTCACAGTATAGAGATTCCTTTATGTTAGTAGAAGAAGAAAGGAATAGAAGAAGGAAAAGAGTTAAGAATCCAAACACAAGGGGGAAGATAAGTTCGAATTCTTGAGATGAAGAGAAGTGTTAGTAAATAAATAAATAAATAGAAGAAGATGAGAGAGAGGAGTTTTCGAAAATTAACTTAAAATAAAAGAAAAATATTTTTTATTTTAAATTAAAGTTAAAATTCGAAAACTAAGATAAGGAATAAAATCAAAATTAGAATTTGAAACAATTAGTTAATTAAAAGAATTTTTGAAAAAGGGAGAGGAATTTTTGAAAATTAGAGAGGAAAAAGTAGTTATGTGGTTTTGAAAAGAATAAGAAATAGTAAAACAAACAAAAAGTCAATTAGTTAGTTGAAAAAGATTTGAAATTCAATTTTGAAAAGATAAGAAGTTGGAAAAGATTTTGAAATTGAAAAAGATACAATTTGAAAAAAAGATATTTTGAAAAGATATGATTGAAAAAGATATTTTGGAAAAGATTTGATTTTTGAAATTAAAATTGATTACTTGACTAACAAGAAACTAAAAGATATGATTCTAGAATTTAAAGATTGAACCTTTCTTAACAAGAAAGTAACAAACTTCAAATTTTTGAATCAATCACATTAATTGTTAATAAAGTTTTCGAAATTTTGAAATAAAGAAAAGAAAAAGATTTTGAAATTAAATTTTAAAAATTTTTCAAAAATAATAAAAAAATGAAAAAGATTTGATTTTTGAAAAAGATTTTGAAAAGATAGGATTTTTAAAATTGAAAATTTGACTTGACTTTTAAGGAATTGCTAAGTTTTAAAAATTTTTGACTAAGTCAACTCAAATTTTTGAAAAATATGAGAAAAAAAGGAAAAGATATTTTTTTTATTTTTGAATTTTTAATGATGCGAGAGAAAAATACCAAAATGACCTAAAACATGAAAATTTTGGATCAAAACACATGATGCATGCAAGAACACGATAAATGTCAAGATGAACACCAAGAACACTTTGAATGTCAAGATGAACATCAAGAACATATTTTTGAAAAAATTTTCAAGAAAAAAAAACATGCAAGACACCAAAGTTAGAAATTTTTCATACTTAGACACTATGAATGCAAGAATGCACATGAAAAATAACAAAAAACACAAAACAAGAAAACATGAAGATCAAACAAGAAAATTCATCAAGAACAACTTGAAGATCATGAAAAATACAATGGATGAATTTTCAAAAAATGCAAGAAAAAGATGAACATGCAATTGACACCAAACTTAAAACATGACACAAGACTCAAACAAGAGACAAAATTTTTTGGTTTTTATGATTTTATTGATTTTTTTGGATTTTTTTTTTCGAAATTTTTTTTTTTTGAAAAACGAAAACAAAGAAAAAGATTTTGAAAGATTTTTGAAAACTTTTTAAAAAGAAAATAAGAAGAAAATTACCTAATCTGAGCAACAAGATGAACCGTCAGTTGTCCAAACTCGAACAATCCGCGGCAACGGCACCAAAAACTTGGTGCACGAAATTATGATCATCAACAATGGCGCCAAAGACTTGGTAGCACTCTCAAATTTGAATCACACTTTGTCACAACTCCGCACAACTAACCAGCAAGTGCACTGGGTCGTCCAAGTAATAAACCTTACGTGAGTAAGGGTCGATCCCATGGAGATTGTTGGTATGAAGCAAGCTATGGTCATCTTGTAAATCTCAGTTAGGCGGATTCAAATGATTATAAAGGTTTTGAAATTAATAATAATTAAAGCATAAAATAAAATAGAGATACTTATGTAATTCAATGGTGGAAATTTCAGATAAATGCATAGAGATGCTTGTTCCTGTTGAATCTCTGCTTTCCCACTGTTTTCATCCAATTCTTCGTACTCCTTTCCATGGCAAGCTGTATGTAGGGCATCATAGTTGTCAATGGCTACTTCCCATCCTTTCAGTGAAAAAGGTCCAAATGCTCTTGTCACAGCACGGCTAATCATCTGTCGGTTCTCGATCATGTCAGAATAGAATCCATTGATTCTTTTGCGTTTGTCATCACGCCCAACAATCGCGAGTTTGAAGCTCGTCACAGCCATTCAATCCCTGAATCCTACTCGGAATACCATAGACAAGGTTTAGACATTCTGGATCCTCAAGAGTGGCCGCCAAAGGGTTCTAGCTTATACCACGAGGATTCTGATTAAGGAATCCAAGAGATACTCACTCGTTCTAAGGTAGAACGGAAGTGGTTGTCAGTCACGCGTTCATAGGTGAGAATGATGATGAGTGTCACGAATCATCACATCCATCAGGTTGAAGTGCAACAAATATCTTAGAACAAGAATAAGCTGAATTGAATAGAAAATAGTAGTAATTGAATTAAAACTCGAGGTAAAGCAGAGCTCCACACCCTTAATCTATGGTGTGTAGAAACTCCATTGTTGAAAATACATAAGTGATCAAGGTCCAGGCATGGCCGAATGGCCAGCCCCCAAAGTCTAAGAACTAAACGTCCAAAGATGGATGCTAAGACAAAAGACGAAACCAAGATGTCTAATACAATAGTAAAATGTCCCATTTATATTAGACTAGCTACTAGGGTTTACAAAAATAAGTAATAATGCAGAAATCCACTTCCGGGGCCCACTTGGTGTGTGCTTGGGATGAGCTTGAGCTTTACTCGTGCAGAGGCTTCTCTTGGAGTTAAACGCCATGTTGTAACGTGTTTTTGGCGTTTAACTCAGATTTATGACGTGTTTCTGGCGTTTGACTCTAGAATGTAGCATGGAACTGGCGTTGAACGCCAGTTTGCATCATCTAATCTCGAATAAAGTATAGACTATTATATATTGCTGGAAAGCTCTGGATGTCTAATTTCCAACCCCGTTGAGAGCGCGCCATTTAGAGTTTTCTAGCTCCAGAAAATCTATTTCGAGTGAAGGGAGGTCAGAATCCAACAGCATCAGCAATCATTTTTCAGCCAGAATCTGATTTTTGCTCAGGTCCCTCAATTTCAGCTAGAAAATACCTGAAATCACAGAAAAACACACAAACTCATAGTAAAGTCCAGAAACGTGAATTTTACATCAAAACTAATGAAAACATCCCTAAAAGTAGCTAGATCCTACTAAAAACTACCTAAAAATAATGCCAAAAAACGTATAAATTATCCGCTCATCACGGTAACAATGAGGGTTTGGAACAAGGACAACTTACTAAAACTTGAAAAGAACAGAGGAATGGAGCAACAGCAGTAACAGCTTTGTTTAGGCACAAGCAACCCCACGGCCACCATCCCGGCAGCAGCAACTTCGGCACACAAAAGGGGAACCAAAAATAGAGACAATGCTGAGCAACTAACGGAGATGGTGGCTTCGCAACAGCAGTGGCGGTGACTCCTACCAGCTACAGCGACAGGCTCCCGTGATGATGATGGCGATTGGGTGCGGCGATGGTGACTGGATCAGCTTCCCCTCTCTCTCTCATCTTCGCGCATTGTCTTTCTCTCTCTCTTCGAAGCTTGATGGAGGCTGGTCATCGGCGGAGCGCGACGGCTCCTCTTCACCGACAGCGGTGGTGACTGGCACGAGGAGGCAGCGAGCTCAAAGAAATGGGTAGGCGGTGACGGATCTAAGGGAGACGACGAGCAAGGACAGTGGTGGCTCCTCATGGTGGTCGCCCTCCTCTGTTCGGCGACGTCAGTGGTGGCAGGGGCTTGGTGGGAGGCAGAATGACGACTGGGCAGCGACGATCGGCATGGCTTCGACAGCGATGCTCCTCGCGGCTCCACAAACGACGACGATGAACCTGATGGTGACGAGAGGCGCACAGAGTGGGCGGAGCTGGACGATGGCTAGGAGCGGCTCCCTCTTCTCCGATTTCCCCCACCCTTAGTTCACCCCTGACTCCTCACTCTCCCTCTCTGATGTTCTGTTTCTGAAGCATGTATTACGTTGGAGGGGTTTTTGTGGCTGGGATAAAAAATTAGGGTTACGATTTCTGGGATTTGGGAATTAGGGTTTCTGATTCAATTTGGGAATTTAGGTTTAGGAATTAGGGATTTTATAAAAGAATATGGATAGATATGAATAGATATTTTGATAAAATTAGAGGGTAGTGTAATTTTAAAATCAAATATACTCTATTAAAAATATTTAGGAACATTATTTTTCAACGTATTACTAAGTTCAATCAATTATTTCTAATTTAAATTATAAAATAAACATATTAATCACAATTTTATAAAATATAGTTGAAACTCAATATTAATTATTCAAATTAAATGATATAACTTTTCATTATTTTTCTATCTTCGAAACTTTAATTTCAAGTTATAAAATAACTAATTATAATAAAAATTGTACATAAATATTAATTAGCTTAAACTTAAAGTATTTAAAAAAATCAGTCTAATCAGTTCTAATAAATTACTTCCTAAGAGTTCGAATTAATAACAAAAGTCATTCATAATAAATTAAATTAAATTATACAATTCTTTGTTATTTTTCAATTACCAAAATTATAATTTCAATTATACCAAATATCTAATAAAGATTGTATAAAAATTCTAATTAATTTAAACTTCAATTATCATGAAACTTCATTTAATTAACTTTAATAAAATAATTTTCTTAAAATAAAATTATCAACAAATAAAATAAATCACAAATAACTAATTATTTGATTTTCAAAAACTAGGATTGTTACATTCTACCTACCTTAAAAAAATTTTTGCCCTAAAAAATTGCTAAATTAAAATAAGTTCAAACTGAAATCAAAGAAAGCAGAATATATGGACAAAAGTATAGGCATTGTCAAGGATGAATATTTTAAAGAGTTACGTAATCAATCAGATTCATAGGCAAGTAAAGGTATACAATAATGATAATGTATTGTTGGGAAACAATCAAATCACATTCTAAGGAGGAAATTCAAACCAGAGAATTCCAATGAAAGCAACTAAGAAAAAGATGGCACGAGTTCATGTGGCACGAATAAAGATTATACATCGAATCGAAGCTAACTTCATAACCTCTAACGCTTTGAAACCCCGTGAGTCGCATCACTTATAACTTCTATTTCATCTAAGATAACCTGTTAGTATTGCCATATACATAAATCATTAGTATTAAGTTGGCTAGACCTAATACCATGAGGCATGCAATGGTAAACCAACAGTGTTAATCATCAGACAGTTATGCATATAAAACACAAACTCTTGTTATCAGAACAAGTCACTAAGCATGACACATACTCAGAGTATGCAATGAAGCATAGTCAGTCCATTCCCAAGGCTCTAACAGGAACGAATTGCTCTGATACCATTTGTAACGACCCAACTTCCAGAACGTCATGATCGTACCAAAAGTAAGGCGTTACTAACCTGCTTTCCTTTTTTAACTATTTACTATTGAGCCTTTAGTTTGATATTGCGTTTCAGTTTCTAAGAAAATTCCAGAAAATTTTGCTTTTGATTATCAAAATCATATATCAAACATTTCAAAGTAATAATAATCACATAATTATTAATAATAATATCTATCATACAAAAGATTTCAAATAAAACTCAGATACAAACCCTATCCCTCTGTATAAAATAAAAATCTTAAGCAATAAGTGTGAGGGAACTCTATGAAAGCAAATTAACTCATACATTTAACTCATAAATATAGTCCAACAATCGTCCGCAGCTTCAAACTGAGTCTTCGGACCTGTGTCACTGAAAGGGAGAAAGATTTTGGGGTGAGAACAAACCACACGTTCTCAGTAGGGAATGGGAATGCCGCAAAATTAATGATTAACATGCAAATAATTAACTTTGCTTAATAAACCATCTTTGTCAAATCCCTTTGAAATACTTTTTAATCTTACTTTAGATAAATAATTACTTTCATTAAATTTCTAAACCTAAAACAGATCTCAATCGCAAAACTTGTCATAATAAATATCTTTCAGCCACATAATTGATTCGCAGTCATAACAACAGATATTAATCATCTCTATCCATTCACAAACTACTAGCACAAGTAAAAAACTCAATTCAACACACAAGCAAATCACAATAAGACAAATAACACAATCACAGAGAAGTAATATAGGCAAACACAACCAAATGTAAATGCACAACCAATATAATGCATGTCTGTCTTAAGCAGGGCATGAGCTCACGTGTCGGTTTACACCCTGCAGCCCGACATTACCCAGTAACAAGTCCCAGATATAGCTTCCCTTTGTGTCCTTAGTGCATATGTGTCGGTGGTAAGAATACCACTCCTTCGGTAGTCGGCGCAAAGCCCGACCCCATAATATACGCACAAGGGGAAACAATGATCCTCAGTTCGTGGGCATCCTCGAGATCATTTCACAAACAAAACAGAGATCTTCAGTTCATGGGTTATTCCCCGAGATCAATACACAATAACATAGCAATCTTCAGTTCGTGGGTTATACCTGAGATCAACATACAGCAATTCATGGGTTATTCCCGTAATCAATGATTATCAGTCCGTGGGTTTTTCCCGCATATAAAACAAATAACAATTTATAGGTTTTCCCGAGATCAATGATCATTCAGTTCATGGGTACTTCCCGAATTTAACCAATTATCAGTTCGTAATCTCCACTTTGGCAATCTTGAGTCAAGTTAACTTTAAAACTATTTTTCAGTTTAGTTCTCTATCAAAAGACTTAAGAAAATCATTTATTTTAAATTCATTAAACATTTTTCAAAACATAACCTTTCATTAGAAGTAATCAAATAAAACTCTTTCTCAAGTTTACTAACTTTCCAAAGTCTCAAAAATCATCTCTCTTTACTATTCAAATTCAAATATTATAAATTCATCAAAATTCTAAAATGTAACCCTTTATTTCAAGCTTAAAACATAATTCTTTTCATATTGAATCAATCTCAAAACATAGTTTCTTTCTTAAATAATTTAATTTTGAAACATAAACCTTTCTTTGGTAAATCGAATTTAAAATAGAATAATTCTTTTCGTAACTAAATAAAACTTAAATAATCATTTTCCAAATCCAAATCTTCTAAAATAACTTCTCAAATAAAACCTCAGATTTTATAAAATTTCGGTAGCACCTCCCTTAAAACTCGGACTTAGCCACCCTTACGGGTTCTCTCTTTCTCAACAATGATCAAATACAAGATTCTCAAGCAATCAGAAAATCCACAATTCGTAATTCTCACATAATCCAACAATCCAATTTTCATCTCATCAATTCATAACTAAATTCATAAGTCATAGAATCCTTTCAAGTTAAACTCAATCAATTCTCCATCCATTTATCAGCAACTATCATAACAGATTCTCAATAATTATCTCATCATAATTCAGTTTAAGAACAAACATCCTTTCATCAATTAAAATCAGAATTTCACCCCGTCATCATTTTTTTTTTAAAAAGTAAACCAGTCTAACTTTAAAACTCAACTAATTTCCCAAAACCAATCTTCAATCAGTCACCAACCGAATTCACTACCGTTACAATATATCAAATAACCAGCACATCATTCAATTCAATATAAATCCGTCAAAGATCAGAATTTCAGTCAATTAGCAACCATCAAGCAAACCAGCCTATGGCAACTAGCTCAACATGATAAAATAACAGGATTCTCAGTAATTCCAAACAATCAAAAAATTGATAACAGTTACAGCCTCAAATCAAAATCAATATCACCAGTTAATCATTCACCGCAACACAACCAATCATAATTCAAACTCAATTCATCAATCATCAACATGTCAGTTTTTTTTTAATAATTAACTCGACATATTTTAATTTAGTAAATAGCACCAGTTTAATCACCGTTCACAACCACATTTAATTTGAATCATAACTCAGAAAAAATCACAATAGCCATTCTCAAACACATTTCAAATCATTCTTGTCAATTAAGAAATTCTTAACTATTATTAACCATTTGCACTTATCCAAATAACTTTGTAGGCATTCTAAATTAAAAATCCTTAGCTTTAAAAATAAAATCCCCTACCTCAGCTAGTTGAAATCCACAAAATTAAGCATGACTCTAACTTCATTCCAACTCGTAGCAGCAGCAGCAGCAACAGCTTTAAACCGAATCAATAACAGCAATGCCATCGAATAATTTGCAGTGGTATTGACATAACCCTAACATATTAACACCTCAACATTTTCAATCAACCATGGAAGCAGAACGGTAACAATGAGGGTTTGGAACAAGGACAACTTACTAAAACTTGAAAAGAACAGAGGAATGGAGCAGCAGCAGTAACAGCTTTGTTTAGGCACAAGCAACCCCACGGCTACCATCACGGCAGCAGCGAGTTCGGCACACAAAAGGGGAACCACAAACAGAGACAAGGTTGAGCAACTAACTGAGACGGTGGCTTCGCAACAGCAGCGACGGCGACTCCTACCAGCGATAGCAACAGGGTCCCGTGACAATGATGGCGATTGGGTGCGGTGATGGTGACTGGATCGGCTTCCCCTCTATCTCTCTCATCTTCGCGCACTGTCTTTCTCTCTCTCTTCGAAGCTTGACGGCGGCTGGTCATCGGCGGAGCGCGATGGCTCCTCTTCACCGACAGCGGTAGTGACTGGCGCGAGGAGGCAGCGAGCTCACAGCAACGGCAATGCGGCGACAGTTCTAAGAGAGACGACAAGCAAGGACAGTGGTGGCTCCTCGTGGTGGTCGCCCTCCTCTGTCCGGCGACGTCAGTGGTGGCACGGGCTTGGTGGGAGGAAGAACGACGACTGGGCAGCGACGATCGAGGTGGCTTCGACAGCGATGCTCCTCACAGCTCCATGAACCTAATGGTGACGAGAGGCGCGGCAGAGCGGGTGGAGCTGGACGATGGCTAGGCGCAGCTCGCTGTTCTCCAATTTCCCCCTCCCCTGGTTCACCCCTGACTCCTCACTCTCCCTCTCTGATATTCTGTTTCTGAAGCATGTATTACGTTGGAGGGATTTTTGTTGCTGGGATAAGAAATTAGGGTTACGATTTATGGGATTTGGGAATTAGGTTTCTGATTCAATTTGGGAATTTAGGTTTAGGAATTAGGGATTTTATAAAAGAATATGGATAAATATAAATAGATATTTTATTAAAATTGGAGAGTTGAATAATTTTAAAATCAAATATACTCTATTAAAAATATTTAGAAACATTATTTATTAACATATTACTAAGTTCAATCAATTATTTCTAATTTAAATTATAAAATAAACATATTAATCACATTTTTATAAAATATAGTTGAAATTCAATATTAATTATTCAAATTAAATGATATAACTTTTCGTTATTTTTCTATTTCCAAAACTTGAATTTCAAGTTATAAAATAACTAATTATAATAAAAATTGTACATAAATATTAATTAGCTTAAACTTAAAGTATTTATAAAAAATAATCTAATCCTTTCTAATAAAATAATTCCTAAGAGTTCGAATTAATAACACAAGTCATTCATAATAAAATTTATTTACATTAAATTATAGAATTTTTTCTTATTTTTCAATTACCAAAATTATAATTTCAATTATACCGAATATCTAATAAAGATTATATAAAAAATCTAATTAATTTAAACTTCAATTATCATGAAACTCCATTTAATTACCTTTTGTAAAATAATTTTCTTAAAATAAAATAAATCACAAATAACTAATTATTTGATTTTCAAAAACAAGAGTTGTTACACATTCTGCATAAAAAAAAGACAAAAAAAAGAAAAGCGCCACCCCACGCCGTAAGCGTACTACACGCTAGCGCGTCCATTGCAATTTGGGCGATCCACGCGGCAGCGTGCATGGCGCGCGCGCGTCCCCTGAAAATTGGCGTAAGAGTATGCCTTGGCCGAATGTTGTGCCGACTTGGCGCTGGTATTGCGCTGGACGCACAACCTGCCCCACGCGTATGCGTCAGAAACGCGTACACGTCACCTTACCCATCTGGTCACCCACGCGTGCGCGTATAGCACACCTTCTCTCCACAAATGTAAGAGTTACAGAGGGTTGTGCGTTGGTCCACGAAATTGTGATCTCAATAGCGCCAACAACATGGTACGCACAATTGTATTATCAACTCTTTTTCACAACTTCGCACAACTAACCAGCAAGTGCACTGGGTCGTCCAAGTAATAAACCTTACGTGAGTAAGAGTCGATCCCACGGAGATTGTCGGTTTGAAGCAAGCTATGATCATCTTGTAAATCTCAGTCAGGCGGATTCAAATGGTTATGAAGTTTTGATAATTAAAAGATAAATAAAACATAAAATAAAGATAGAGATACTTATGTAATTCATTGGTGGGAATTTCAGATAAGCGTATGGAGATGCTTTATCCCTTTTGAATCTCTGCTTTCCTACTTCCTTCATCCAATCCTTCATATGCCTTTCTATGGCAAGCTGTATGTTCGGGTATCACCGTTATCAATGGCTACCTCCCGTCCACTCAGTGAAAATGGTCCAGCTATGGGTTACGTAGGGCTAATCATCTGTCAGTTCTCACTTGTGTTGGAATAGGATCCAGTGATCCTTTTGCGTCTGTCACTACACCCAACAGTCATGAGTTTGAAGCTCGTCACAGTTATCCCATCTCAGATCCAACTCGGAATACCACAAACAAGGTTTAGACTTTCTGGATCTCAAGAATGCTGCCAATTGATGCTAGCTTATACCACGAAGACTTTGATCTCAAGGAATTGAAGGCTCTGTTGTCAGGAGAAGCAATCAAATACATGGACCAGAAATCCAAGAGATATGCATTCAAGCTTGTTTTTATGTAGAACGGAAGTGTTTGTCAGGCACACGTTCATAAGTTGAGAATGGTGATGAGTGTCACATAATCATCACATTCATCATGTTCTTGTGTGCGAATGGATATCTTAGAACAAGAATAAGCATGAATTGAGTAGAAAACAATAGTAATTGCATTAATACTAGAGGAACAGCAGAGCTCCACACCTTAATCTATGGTGTGTAGAAACTCCACCGTTGAAAATACATAAGTGATAATGGTGTTAATTGGCTTCGGCCCCAGAGAGGGAACCAGAATGACCAAGACTTTGGTCTAAGGACTAAATGTCCAAAGATGTCTAATACAATAGTAAAAGGTCCTATTTATACTAGATTAGTTACTAGGGTTTACAGAAATAAGTAAATGATGTAGAAATCCACTTCTGGGCCAACTTGGTGTGTGCTTGGGCTGAGCATTGAAGCTTTCATATGTAGAGACTTTTCTTGGAGTTAAACGCCAGTTTTTATGCCAGTTTGGGCATTTAACTGCAGCTTCTATCCTGTTTCTGGCGTTTGAATGCCAGTTTGCATTATCAAAACTCGAGCAAAGAATGGACTATTATATATTGCTGGAAAGTCCAGGATGTCTACTTTCCAACGCAATTAAGAGCGCACCATTTGGGTTTCTGTAGCTCCAAAAAATCTATTTCGGGTGTAGGGAGGTCAGAATCCAACAGCATCTGCAGTCCTTTTTCAGCCTCTGAATCAGATTTTTGCTCAGGTCCCTCAATTTCAGCCAGAAAATACCTGAAATCACAGAAAAACACACAAACTCATAGTAAAGTCCAAAAATGTAAATTTTGCTTAAAAACTAATAAAAATATACTAAAAAGTAGCTAGATCCTACTAAAAACTACTTAAAAACAATGCCAAAAAGCGTATAAATTATCCACTCATCATGCGTGTGCGGGGCTGGACTCGTGCTAGCGGCACAAACCCTATCACGTGTATGCGTACAGCGCGCATATGCGTCCTTCTCTTTCACGCGACCTGCGCGGGCACACGCAGTACGCGTGCACGTCGGTCGCAACACCTCACTAAACCAGCGCGCCGCCAGTTCTCTTTCTCCCTCCTTTCCAAATCCTAATTCTCTCTCTCAATCCAAATTCTTTCTTCTCTCTTCTCTCTTCTCCTCCCCTCTCATCCTTATTCTCTTTTTTTCTTCTATTTGCTACATTTGCATACTCGCATTCATGGCATTTTAACTTCATTGTTTCTTCTCCCCTTCTCTTCAATATTTGTTGTTTTCACATTGGTGTTAAAATGTTCTTACTCAACTGTTGCATATTTCTTACATTATTTTGGGTGCTCCTTGACCTGTTTGCTATTTAGTTGAGAACCTTATTGTTTGGCACTAGCCCACATATGTTTTATTTCTTTTCATATCTTTGCTTGTGGGTTCTTTTCCTTCCTTTTTCTCTTCTTTCAGGATGGCCACAAATAGGGAAAAGGAAAAGTTTCTAACTGGAGCAATAAATAAGTCTGTTGCACAATGTTTGGAGATAGGCACCAGTTGGAGCAACCCGCCCACTTGCGCATCTCAGCATGCACCGAGGACGGTGCAATCTTTAAGTGTGGGGAGATCGATACCGACTTTCGCAGGTTAGTTAGTTCCTTTTCAACACCAATGTGGGATTTTCTTTATTAGTTCATTGTTGTATTTGCATGTTTGATTGCATGTTTGTTTGTTTTTGTGCATATTTTACCATTTCTTAGTTGAAATGATGAATTATTCTTCAAGAAACTTCTTATGGCATTTTACTAATTTGAATAAAATTTTTGTTAAACTTGTTTGAAGAAATATTATATTAGAACATGGTTTATAGCTCGAACACACAAAACCAGTGAGATTTTGAACCTATTTGATTGGTTGCATTTTATCAACCAATATTTTGTTTTGGTGTGTGTCGTTCTCTCTAAAATTGTGATCTATATCTTGCTTGATTCTATATTTCCATGGTTTAATGTATGCATGCACTTATATGATTGAGGCATTTGTTTCACTGAGCTTACATACCCATATGGCCTTACCTTTTTATTATCCTTTGCAAACCAATTTGAGCCTATTTTACCCTATTTGTTCTTTATTTTAGCACATCATTAACTCTAAGCGGAAAACAATAATGTCCCTAATTTAAATCCTTGGTTAGCTTAGACTAGTAAAAGTGCTCAGAATTAAGTGTGGGGAAATTGGGATTGAAAATATCTGGTTTGAGAATTGGATGTTGTATATTCTTGATAAAATGTGAAAAAGAACGTTAACACATGTTTATGCATGCAATACCTTAATCATATGCATTGAGAAAGACAAAAGAAAAAAATACAAAAAAAAAGAAAAAAGAAAAAGAAAAGCAAAAGAGCAAATGCTAAAAGGGGACAAAATGCCCCCAAAGTAAATGGCGATAGCAATGCATATGTACTGTACTCAAAACCTGGAATGCATAAATATGTAGTAAACACAGTTAAGGGGTAGTTATTGATTTTATATTATGATTATATGGATTGTCCTAAGTTAGGTGAGAAGTTTAGGTTAATTAAGGATTCAGATTTCAGTCCACTTGACCAAATACAATCCTACCTTGACCTTGACCCCATTACAACCCTTAAAAGACCTCTTGATATATGTATATGTGCATTAATTCTTTGCTGATTGTTAGATGGAAAGCAAGTCTTAGAAAGCAAGGTTAGTAGAGAATTGAGAGAATCGAACCTTAAACACTTGAGTAATTAGAGTGTATACACTTCCAGTGAGGGTTCGAAGCTCGATTCCCTGTTCCCGGCTTTCATGAGCTATTTTCTTTTGCAAGTTTACTTGTACCTTATTTTATGATTTGAATTAGTGAGATCCAGTTCATATTTCTTCTTGAATGATTTGTTTACTATTCACCAAGTAGGTAGAAGCATTTTTGCATGTAGCTGCATTCATACAGATAGGTTGCATTTCATACATTCTACCATTCCTCTTCACTCTTATAGCTTCTCTTGAGCTTAGCATGAGGACATGCTAATGTTTAAGTATGGGGAGATTTGATGCACCACTATTTCGTGGCACATCTTGTGCTTAATTGAGTGGATTTTATCCACTAATCTCGCACTTATTCATGTAAATTGCATGTTTTACATTTTCCTTCCTGATTTTGTGCTATGATTGAAAACATGCTTCTTTGGCCTTAGATTTGCTAATTTTAATCCTCTCTTATTACCATTCAATGCCTTGATATGTGCGTTAACTAATTTTAGGGTTTTTAGAGCAGGAATGGCTTAGAGGATGGAAAGGAAGCATGCAAAAGTGGAAGGATTACAAGAAGCTGAAGGAACTGCAAAGTTGTCAGCCCTGACCTCTTCGCATTCAATCGACCATAACTTGAGCTAAAGAGGTTCAAATGAGGCAGTTTCAGTTGTATTTAAAAGCTAACATCCAGAGCTTCGCAATGATATATAATTCGTCATAGTTGATCAGGCGTTTAAGGATGCGCACGTGCAAAGCACGCGCACGCGCACATTGGCCAAAAGTCCATCGGGGCGTATGCGCGACATGCGCGACGTACTGTCACTATAGAAATTGCTAGGGGTGATTTCTGGGTTGTTTTTGACCCAATTTTTGGCCCAAAAAATAGAGATTAGAGGCTACAGATCTCTCTCTTAGATTTTAGGATTTAGGATTTCTTTAGGATTTAGGATTATCTCTTCTCAAATTACAGGTTTAATGTTCCTTGTCTTAATTCTCTTCTACTCTTATTGATTCTAATACTTTGATCTATACATTCCTTTTGTGATTGGATTTTCTATTTAATATAACTTGAGGTATTTCATATTCTAGATTGCTCTCTTTTGATCTATGTTGCTGATATTTGAGATTGGTTATTTGAATGTTATTATCTCCTATTGCTTCTCTACTATTTGGTGTTATGCCCTCTAAGTGTTTGATAAAATGCTTGGGAGGATTTTAATTTAGACTTTTACCCTTTTAGCTTTAGTTGAGTAATTGGTAACACTTGAGTTATCAAAATCCTTTGTTGATTGGTAATTGAAAGTTGCTAATTGATTTGGATTCCACTAAAGCTAGTCTTTCCTTAGGAGTTGACTAGGACTTGAGGAATCAAATTGATTAGTCCACTTGACTTTCCTTCATTCGTTGATGGTTAACTAAGTAGGAGCAATGAACAATTCTCATCACAATTGATAAGGATAACTAGGATAGGATTTCCAGTCCTCATACCTTGCTAAGAGCTTTTCTAGTTATTAGTTTATTTCTTTTGCAATTTACTTTCCTTGTTCTCTTATTCACAAAACCTCAAAACACACTTTTCCATAACCAATTATAAGCACACTTCCCTGTAATTCCTTGAGAGAAGACCCAAGGTTTAAATACTTCAGTTATCAATTTTATTATGGGTTTGTTACTCGGGACAAACAATTTTTCGCACGAAAGGATTCCTTGTTGGTTTAGAAGCTATACTTTCAACGAGGACTTATTTGTGAAATTCTAGACCGCAAGGAATCCGTTCGTCAATAAGTGACATATAATTCAACCTAAGGACTATTGGTGCACGATTTTCCATACTTCATACAACTGAACCAGCAAGTGCACTGGGTTGTCCAGTAATACCTGAGTGAGTCAGGGTCGATCCCACGAGGATTATGCTTTGAAGCAAGTTATGGTTATCTTGTAGATCTAAGTTAGGCGGATAGAAAAGTTAATTGATTATTTAAACGCATAAAATTGGAATAAGATGGAATTACTATGTTTGATTATAACCAGTGATAAGAAGATGGTTAAGGCTTGGAGATGCTTTGTTCTTCTAGATTAATCCGGTCTTACTGTCTTCTTCAACTTGTGAATGATTTCTTCTATGGTAGGCTGTATGTGATCAATGCTGGTTGAGAGGTCGCCAATGCTCCTCCAGATCTGAACCCCAGGGTTAGTATGGATCCATTCTGATTGAGGGTGAAGCTCATGCAGTTCATTCTCTTTAGTGATCCTACTCAAAATGCCACAGAAAAGGTCAAATCTTCCGAATTAGGGAATACTGGGCCTTTGGTTCTAGCCTCTACCACAAGGACTCTAATCTCCCCGTACCTCGGTTGAACTAGTGTTTCGAGAAGTCCCCAACGAAGTCGTGGATTAGCTATCTAAGAGATTTATGATCAAGCTGGTGGTTCATCATTGTCCGTTGAAAGACTCACTCTGAACCCCTATAGAATGAGATAACCTTGTGCCGATTCAACGCATTCATAGTGATGATGAACGGATATACATCTTAGAATAGAGAATCAAACACGTATTGAATTAGAACAGTAGTACTTTATTAATCCATAAAACTCAGCAGGGCTCTTCCCTTCAACCTAGGAGGTTTAGAAACTCATACTGATAGAAAATATAACGATAAACATGTAAAGTGTCAAAAGGCTAGATGATCTATCAATAGTATAAGTCTAATCCTTTAACACTGAACTAATGACTAAGGATTACATAAAAAGGGTAAAATAGTCTTTTAGTGCTAAAATCCACTTCTGGAGCCCACTAGGTGAGTGTTTGGACTGAGCTTGATTGAGATCCATGTGCTAGGAGGCCTCTAGAACTGAACGCTGGTTAGGGGGTCCTTCTTGGGTGTTTGGATGCTGGTCTCTTCTCCTTTGGGCGCTGGACGCCAGAATAGGACAAGAGGCTGGCGTTGAATGCCAGTTTTGGGCCTTTAATTCTGAAGCAAAGTATGGACTATTATATATTTCTGGAAAGCTCTAAATGTTAGCTTTCCATAGTCACTAAGAACGCTGTATTTGGACTTCTATATCTCTAGAAAAACTATTTTTAGTGCAAGGAGGTCAAATCTGGACAACATCTGCAGCACTTTCTCTGCCTCTAAATCAAACTTTTGCTCTAGCTCCTCAATTTCAGCCAAAAAATACCTAAAATTACACAAAAACACAAAAACTCAGTAAAATCCAAAAATGTGAATTTTACACTAAAACATATGAAAATATAATAAAACTTAAACAAAACATGCTAAAACCTATATGAAAATGATGGCAAAAAGCGTATAAAATATCCGCTCATCACAACACCAAACTTAAACTGTTGCTTATCCCCAAGCAACTAAAAACAAGGTAGGATAAAAAGAAGAGTAAGTTATAATAAATCTCAGAGTTTCCAATGAAGCTTAGTTTCAATTAGATGAGCGGGGCTTAGTAGTTTTTTGCTTCTGAATAGCTTTGGCATCTCATTAATCATTGAAACTCAGAATGGTTGGCATCTTTAGGAACTTAGAATCCAGATGATATTATTGACTCTCCTAGTTTAGTTATTCTTTTTTCTTGAACACAACTTTTTACCAATTCCTGGGATTTGGGTTCACACTAATGTCATGGTTTTTCGTGACCCATGCATTAGCATAGAACTCTTGCACCATTAAGATCCCAAATTCTTGAATGAGATTGGTTAGGACTTCCCAACCTCTTCTCCGGATCTTTCTTTGGATTTTCGGATACTCATTCTTCTTGAGCCTGAAAGGGACCTCAGGTCTTTTTTGCCACAACTTCATAAAAGTGGTCTTGGTGAGCTTTGGTGATGAATCTCTCCATCTCCCAAGATTCAGAGGTGGTGGCTACGACCTTTCCTCTTTTTGATCGGGCTAGGGTTTATAGGAAAGAGTGTTTGGGGAAGTATGAAAAGAAGAGTGAAGAAGTGGGGTAGGTAAAGATGCTGTGGGACCCACTGGTCCTGAGGAGCTAGGGAATTCAGATTCCCTACCCTACTTCATGGGTGTTGAACGCCCAACACTATGCCCATAGCTGGCGTTCAACGCTAGCAAGTATGTCAGTTGGGGTGTTGAACACCCAGTCAATGCTCCTTGGCTGGCGTTCAATGCCAGCAAGTCTGCTATTTTGGGCGTTGAACGCCCAGCCAGTGCTCCCTAGCTGGTGTTCAACGCCAGCAAGACTGCCATTTTGGGCATTGAATACCCAGCCAGTGCTCTCTGACTGGCTTTCAACGCAAGCAAGACACTCCATCTAGAGTGTTCTATTTTCATTGCTGAACCTTTCTGTCTCTGTTCTAACTGCTGCACATGATCATGAACATAAAGAAATAACTTAAAGAAAATAAATTCAAAACTTTACATGATTTCATGAGAATAATGCATGAATTGAATGCCAATTTAGATGATGCAGGATCTCATAATCTAGAACAAAGTTTTCATGCACCTTGTTTGTTTGATTTCAGGCCAAATGAAGCATAAAAGAGCCACGTTAGTACTACTAACATGGTCACTAACGTGGAAAGGGAGCAAGCTTGCAACATTAGTGGTAAAGTTAACACCACTAACGTTTTCGAAGGCCATCTTAACCCACGTTAGTTGCCACGTTAGTTGCACTAACATAGGGACTAATGTGGAAGAAAGAAGAAGCTCCAACGTTTGTGGTAAAGTTAACACCACTAACGTTACAAAGGCCACAAACAACCACGTTAAGAGCCACGTTAACGCCATTAACGTGAGCTCTAATATGGAGCAAAAAGGATCGCCAACTTTAGTGACACTAACTTTGTCACTAACGTTGGATCAGGCCAAGTTTACCCACGTTAGTGGCCACGTTAATGCCACTAATGTAGGAGGTAACGCGGAGCAAGGAGTATAAGAAGCCAACATTAGTGACACTAACTTTGTCACTAACATTGGAGATGGCCAGTATGCCCACGTTAGTGGCCACGTTAATGCCATTAACGTTAGCACTAATATGGAAGGGAAGCAGTTTTGTAATGTTAGTGACAAATTTAGTGTCACTAACATCTTCGTGTCATGGCATGCCTATGTTGATGGCCACGTTAGTAACACTAACGTGGACCATTAACGTGGGAGAAAAGCAAACTTGTAGCGTTATTGGCGAAGTTAGCACCAATAACGCTATCAAAGGTTAGGAAAGGCTACGTTAGTGATCACGTTAGTGCCACTAACGTTAGAGTTAACGTAGCTAAATGGGGTTGGGATGTTAGTGACAAAGTTAGTGTCACTAACGTCTTCGAGCCAGAATTTATACTTAACGTTAACACCACTAACGCCTTGACTAAATGCGAACCATGCCGGACTCAACTTCTTTCTGCAAGCAAAGCTAAGCCCACTGAAGACTGTAACTACTTCAACTAAAGATCAAAGGCCCATATCCATGACTTGCAGAGCTGATAGAAGATCTGAGGAGTAGTATATATAGGAATAGTTTTAAACTAGAAAAGGGGGATTTGGAATTGGGATATGGAGTATCCAAGAAATTGTAAACACTTTGTATATTTACTTTCTCTTCAAATTTTAGTTTACTTTACATTTTACTCTTCATTTCTGCTTTCCATTTCTAGAGCTATGAACAACTAAACCGCTTTTTATTGGGTTAGGGAGCTCTGTTGTAATTTGATGGATCAATTGTAGTTTTCATTCTTCTTCCTATTTCTTTTTTCTTGATTTTACTAGAAAGCTTTCGATCTTCATCCAATTGGTTAGTTATCTTGGAAAAGAGGCTCTCCATAATTGGATCTCCTCGGAGCCTTGGAAGAGGAATGAGGAGATCATGCTAGAAATGCTTTCTCATGCTGGACCGGATTGGGGTTTGGATGGATATAGTGACATATAATCCTACCAAACACTTTGATTCGGGAATGCATGTGGTATAATCAGTGACCATACTTCATCTCTTCCCATGAGCAATTAAATCAAGGAATTAGGCAATTGTTCAAGCTTAGAGAGATTGGATTGCCAAGAAATTGGGATCCAATCACTTAAGATTGCCAAGGAGATCAATGAATGCATTGATTGAGAAAGAGATGAAGAAGAACTTGATCCGGAGAATGTAACATCTCCTAAGCCCAATTTCCCCATTTCTCATCTTACCCATTCTCTTTAATTTCTGCTAATTACTTTGATGCTCATCTCCCCAAATTCCCATTTAAGATTCTGTAATTTACTTTTCTGCAATTTATATTCCACTATTTACTTTCAACACTTAGATTCCCTGTCATTTATCTTTTTTGCCATTTAATTTTCTGCAATTCTCAACTCAACTTCGCTTAGCTCAACTAGAACATTCCTCTCATTAAAGTTGCTCGACCAATCAATCCCTGTGGGATTCGACCTCACTCTATTGTGAGTTTTTACTTGACAACAATTCGGTATACTTGCCGAGGGAAATTTGTAGCGACACAAGTTTTCGTGCATCACTTAAATGACAAGAAATTAAAGAGCTGAAACTTAAATGACAAGAAAGTAAAAGGAAGAGTGTAAATAGCAATGAAAGATAATTGCATGAAATTTAAATGGGTTTTGGGTCCTAGGTATCAAAGATAACAAGAAACTTAAAGAAATTGAAATGAAGAATAACAATGGGTGAGATTTATTAGGGATTGGAGATACTATAATCCTTTATGAAGCAATGGGCCTCAACTTCATTCTCAATCATATGAAGTAGATCTATGGCAGATTGCAATTAATTGAGTTTCAATTCCTTGGCAACCCAATTTATCTTAACACAACACTTAGAGTTAAGGTTAGGCTCAAGTGCAAATGCATTCCCTCAAAGCTCGAGGCTCTGAGCATCAATGATTAAAGAGTAAAGAAAAGAAACAAATGAGCTTAAAAAGGACCTCTAATTAAATGCTTGTGGTGCTTGTGTATCAAGTAGTAATACTTGAAAACAAAGCATTTGGAGTCGTAGCTTTGTTATCAACTCATGGGGCAAAGCACCCAAAAGGAGAAGCTAATAAGAGAATGTAAAAGCTTGTTTCAAGGAAGAAATATAAGGAAAAGATTTCATAAAATGAGCTAGATAGAAGCATCAATCATTTACCTTTCTTTTGTGATTGTGGCATGCATAGAAAACTAGCCAACCATGAACATTGAGTTGCTATTCTTCTTACCTTGGATTGGCAATCTCTATTGCATGATTCTTTTCTTGCTTGGGGACAAGCAAGGTTTAAGTTTGGTGTTGTGATGACATGTCATCATGTCATGTTTTTCTATGCTTTTTCACATAAGAAATTAATGAATAATGCCTAATTGTTGAGTGTTTTTGTGTTTAAATGTTATATTTCTTTGATCTTTTAATTTTATAAATTTTGTAGGAAATAAGTGGAAAAAGAAACAAAATAGCACAAAATCAGCTCAAAAGAAGAAAAGAAGAATTTTAGGGCACATTTTAGAGTTTAGAAACACTTTGGAGCCTTAGGCCACGCTTTTAAAAGCGTGGCCCATGACTAAATCAAGGAAGCATGCTCTGTTTGACCATCAGCACTCATTTGCCAAGGGAATGCTACGCTCACTAAGGGAGCATTTTCGTGGATTTTCAGGTTGGGAGGCCATCCTACGCACTAAGCAGCGCTCGAATAGCTAACTGGGCGCTCACTAAGGGAGCACCAGTTAAAAAAAATGCGCACCAAATGGTGCAGCGCTTGAAGAACGAGCATAACGCTCAATAAAGGAGCGCCAGTGAGGAGAAGCACACCAAAGGGTAGCGCTCAAATAGCTAGCACAACGCTCACAGAGAGAGCGCTAAGGGAGGCAATTGGCACACTAAAGGAGAAAGGAATGTAGCGCTCATTGTCTCAACGGAGCGCTCCACTGGAAGGAGCAACCAAGCAAATCCGGATCCACTTTTTCAAAGCCAAATCAAAAAGCCCACTCCAAGTGCTTAAGGATGGAAATAGAAAGTGTATAAATAGGAGCAATTTTGATTTGAGAAGCACCTTACCTTGGCTTTTACTTTACACTATTTTTTTTTTTACTTTTAGCTTTCTCTCTTTTAATTTTCCTTTTGAGAATTTTGGGGAATTGGGATCAGATCTAAGTTTTCTTTCTGTTTGTTTTCTCTTCGGCAACTGCTATTTTCTGTTTTGGATTTTTGGAATGCTGATTGGAGAATTCTTTGAATTCCTTCACCTTGGAGTCCCCTTTTTTTCTGTTTCTGGTTTTGAGAATTTGAGATCTGATTTTAACCTTCCTACTAGTTTTCATTTCTTCTGCAATTTCTTCTTTACTGTATCGTCAAGAAAGCAATTGAGATCTAAGTTTTCTTGCTGTTTGATTCTTCTACAATTTCTTTTCATCTCATAGTTGTCTGATTTACTTCAATTTACAATTCCAGTTTAGTTTTGAATCCCAGTACCCAAATCCATTTGTTCTTCATGCAATTTAAGTTTCCTGTCAATTTAGATTCAGCAATTTAAACTTCTTGCACCTTAAGTTTTAGTTATTTACCTTTCTTGAAATTTAAGTTTCAGCTCATTTACTTTCTTGCACTTTAAGTTTATGCAATTTACTTCTTCTGCACGTTAAGATTTTGTTAATTTACTTCATCCCTTCTATTTTCTTGCAATTTTACTTCTGTTAATCAAGTTTCACTCAAATCATCAAATATTCACTTAACTAAATTCATCACCATACTAAAGTTGCTCAATCCATTAATCCCTGTGGGATCGACCTCACTCTTGTGAGTTATTACTACTTGATGCGACCCGGTACACTTGCCGGTGAGTTTGTGTGGAATCATTTTTCCCTCATCAATAAGCCACACAAGCTCTCAGGATCTCAATTCAAACTAGGAATTTATTTATCAAGAGAGTTGTGAGGGTAAGAGCTTCAAACTGAATTCTATGATCCCTCTTCCAAGGTTCACATAGAAATTCAAGTGGATCTAAACCCCCTTCAGGTAGTGGATATATCCATTAAGTACAGAAGTTTACCCTTAGCTACAACAAGCGGATTGAGAAGAAGAAGAATTTCATTCATTCATTTGAATTACAATAGAGCTCCTTCCCCTAATGATATGGGTTTTAGTTCATCATTGCCCTGGAAAACATAAAAAGAAAAAAAAAGAAAGTACATAAAAAGTAAACTAAGTACAAAGAAGAAAGAAAATGATTCAGAGTTTCCTAATTCGGATTCTCTTGTGTAAGAGTCGGTTAAGCTCCAAAGTCTAGAATCTTTTCAAAACTCATCCAATATATACTACTTTTCTCATTTTCAACTGAATCTTCAAGTACTTGGATGTGGGCTTTTGGCCTTAGTTAAAGCAAGTTAGTAGTGGCCCTTTCTAAAGTTAACGCTGGCGTTAACTCACTAACGCTCTCATACCTGCATGAGTGCCCTTGGAACTGGCACTGGTATTGGCGTTAACAGCATTGCTAACGCCACAATTCTCTTCCAAGCTGGCGTTAACACACTAACGTTGCCTTCAAACCTACTCTGGCATTGCTACTGGCGTTAACACACTAACGTGGCCATTAACGCTCTTCTTGTTGTGCGTACGCATTCCGTCATGTACGTGCGCATCCTTGTGAGTTTCTCCACTTGTGCGTATGCACACTGCTTTGTGCATGCGCACACTGACAAATTTTCCTCTGGTGCATACACCCACTACTTCATGCGTACGCACACTAGTTAATACATCCAGCCCCCAACTTGTGTATTGATCGAAGACATTAGTGTTCTAACATTGGTAGCGTTAGCACACTAACGTTGGCACCTTCTTCCTTGGGCAATGGCGTTGGAGAGCTAACTTTGGCCACTAACGTTGCCTTCTTCTAGAGCAATGTTAGCACTGGCGTTAGTGGGCTAACTTGGCCACTAACGCCAGCTTTTTCTTCCTCTTTGGCAATGTTAATACTGGCATTAGTGGGCTAACTTGGCCACTAACACCAGCTTCTTCTCCTTGAGCACATTAGCATTGGCGTTAGTGGGCTAACTTTGCCACTAACACCAGCACCCTCCTTCAAAATGCTACTTCCACGCTATAGCTTCATCCATGCATACGCGTGCTTGTTCCAAACACGTCGATAGCCCAACTTCGAATCCACTTTGAGAGTTGTCACAGGCGCTCTTTGAAAAAGAGCGTAACGCTCTTGGCTGGAGAGTGCTGATCCATTCCACGCGTACGCGTCACCCATGCGTAGGCGTGGCTCTTTGAAGATGCATGTTCCACGCGTACGTGTCACATACGCATACGCATCGCTTAAGAACGTAGCGTTCTTTTAAAGAGAGCATAGCGCCAGTCAAGCTACAGGAGAACGTAGCATTCTCCAAATGAGCGTAGTGCTCTTCTTCCCTGCCATAATCACAGAACAACATCTCATCAAAGCTCTGCATCCATAATTCAAGTATTCAACACTTTTCTTATGTCATTTGCATAGAATTAAGCACAAAATCACCTAGCCCTTGACATATTAATTTATAATGAGAACTTCATTTAAATGTCTATTTATTTGAATAAAATTAATTAAACAAACTAGCTAATCTAAACATAAATACGAATGCATCACAACACCAAACTTAAATCTTGTTTGTCCCGAAGCAAGCAGTAAAACATAAGAAGTATGAATGAAAACAGAGAGGCATATATGTCCTTATCAGCAAATAATTGAATTTGGTTCATGAGGTTTTGTGCAGAAAAGAATGCAACTCAACTTCTTATTAGTTTCCAAGTTTGAAGTGTCCATTTAAGTGCTAACTAAGGTGCTGCTATGAAACCTTTATTCATTGATCCTTGGTGTTTGATTTTTCTGTTTTTCTTTTGCTTAGAAACTTATTCTCAATTGCAGCTTAGTGTTATGTGTTGCAGCAGCCTTTTAGTTTAGTTTCCAGTCAACACATACACACCACAGACACTTGGCTTACAATTCTTCTTAAGAACATTGGTGCCCAGCACCTCTTTGGGTCACTAAATGCTTTGTAACTAGGTTGCTCTTGATAGTGGACTTTTGGTTGGTAATCCCAGGTTAGTTAACCCATGTTACCAAGTGTTGAAACACTCCTTAGAACCTAATCCTCCAAGTAGAGCCCAGTACAGAAGCACCACAGGCATGTGTCTTAAGGTCTAAGCTATTGGTGTCTAGCTTTATTCTTTGTTTCTTTCATTTTTGTTGCCAATTCTTGGCTTTTCTTCTTTTCCTCCTTACTCTTTCTTTCTTCCAATGATCTTTATTTATTAAGGTTTCACAAACAGCAACCAAGTTCAAACTAAAAAGGAATATTCTTCCCTTCATCTTTATAAGTTAGCTTGCTAACTAATCAAACACATACAACCACTGATCCTTATTCTAATTCCTATCAAATTGGACAATGTCACTTTCTATTTCAACATATTCTTTTATTTATGCAAAGAGGGACAAGATATACATTCAAGCAGATGAGTGATGCATAAACAAACGATCATAACAATGCAGATCATGAAAAATTATTCAAAATAAAAACATGCAGAACATAAAAACTTGGAAGGCATAGCATTTTTAAGATATACATCTTCCTTATTTATTTAAGGCTATGAAAAGGGACTCAACCACCTCTAATTTTTGTGCTCCTTCCCTTTGCTCGACTCTTCTTTTTTCTTTGGCTCCTGCTTCTTCTTCCTTTTTAATTCTCTTTGTTCTTCAGCAAGGTCTATCTGATCCCAGAGTCCAGCATCTTTCAACCTTTTCTCCATTCTCTCTATATTTCTTTGGGCTCTTGCTCTTTGATTTTCTCCTCATACCGGCCATTGGCTAAATGTTGTGATCTCTCGGTTTATCACTGGCATACCACAGACTAAGTAGTTTAGCTTTGCTTGATTGTCTATGTCATATCCATCCTGTCCAGCCGCTTAGCCTCTCCTGCTGTGTGATATATGTTTCTCCATTGATAAAGATTTTGGATGATCTTGTCTTGATTCACTTGTTATTGGAATAATTTGTTGAATGATTCTTGGAATTGAGTGGATTGTTTCATTTGCCGATCCAGAGTTCTTGCTTAGAATTCCCTTTGCTGATCCATAATCTTTAGCTGGAAGTTCTCTTGTTGCTCCATGATTTTTAGCTGCCAGTTTTCTTGCTACTCCTGATCCCTCATATATTGTTCCTGAGCCCTCATATATTGTTCTTGTTGCTGCTCCTGGGCCCTCATAAATTACTGAGACACTTCTTCAATGGCACCTTGAATTTGGCTTAAATCCATTGTGCTCGAAGCTTGCCCTCTTTTGTTTGTGGTTTTCACCTTATTCTCTGAGGTCTTCCCTCACTCTGAGTTTCAGGGGCACCTTCTATCCTCTACTTGGTGATTGCCCTTTCTTCCTTCACCCAATATGTGTCTTGGTCCTCAAAAAGCACCCCTGCCCTATTGCATAGCCGCAATATGATGCTTGGGTGACCAAGTCTGGTTGATTTACTGCTGTCTTCAGCTAGTTCTTGAATGCTGTCTGCAATTAGCTGGGGAACATTTATTTCTCCTCCTTTGAGTATGTAGTGTACCATGATTGCTCTCTTTATGGTAACCTCTGAAGTGTTTCCAGTGGGTGATGCGCTATAACTGGGTATAGCTACGATTAAGGAAATTGCACAGATCGGCAAAATTCCTTCCGGCAAGTGCACCGGTTATCGTCAAGTAAAAACTCACAATAGAGTGAGGTCGAATCCCACAAGGATTGGTTGAATGAGCAATTCGAATTAGAAGTTTGGTTAGTTGAGCGGAATCAAGAATTGGATGTGAATTTGCATAAAGTAAATATGGCAGGAAACGTAAATTGCAAGGAATTGAAATTTGCATAAACTTAAATTGCGAGAATTAAAGTGCGAGAAAGTAAATTGCTAAAAATAAAAGGGAATTGGGGTGATTGCATGAATTAAAATGGCAGAATATGAATAGAAAAGGATAGATCAGAAATGGGGGTTCATTGGGGTCAGGAGATATTGAAATTTCCGAATCAAGACATTTTCATCTCTTCCTCAACCAATGCATTCATTGAATCTTGCTTGGCAATCTTATATGATTGGATCCCAATTCCTTGGCTCACCAATTCTCTCTAAAAACAAACAAATTCCCAATCCCTTGGTTTAAATGTTCATAAGAAGAGATGAAGCTCTATCACTGATTATACCACACAATTTCATGGACCACAATTTGGTAGGATTACATGTCACAATATCCATCCAAACCCCAATCCAATTCATTGTGAGAAAGCTTCTCTAGCATGAATCCATCATTCCTTTCCCAAGGTTCCGAAGGATTCCAATTATGGATAGTTTCTTTCCCAAGATAACTAACCAATGGAATTAGATCAAGAAGCTTTCTAACAAAATTCAAGAGAAAAGATTGAAGAAGAAGATGAAACTATTATTGATTCATTGAATTACAATAGAGCTCCCTAACCCAATGAAAGGGGTTTAGTGAATCATAGCTCTGAATTCAATTACAAAAGTATGAAAACTAGCAAAATGAAAAGTTGCAGAATGTGTAAAAAGTTCCAACTAACTTAATTTCTATCCTATTTATACACTTTCTAAATTGAGCTTCTGTTGTGTTTCTTGGGCTTTGAGGCCTTTCCTTGCTTTCCTTTTGCTTTAGTGGTCCATAATCCTGATGAGGCTGTGATCCAATTCTGCAACATTCATTGAGCAAACTAAGTGATAAACAATTAATGACACAAGACTCAACAAATTGAAGTTCGAGACTCATCAATTCTTCAGGCCCAATCCCATAAACCATGATATTCACTTGGGTTTCACACCATAATACGTTTAAGTTAATAATTGTGCTCAATTGCTAACTTAAACTTCAATACATTTGGCCCAGAAACCCTTTCAATTGGTGGTGTTTAAGTTGAGGTTTAAGTTTTAGTTTAAGGTCAAACTAAAACTTAAACGTGGAATTGGAAGAAAGCAACCCAGGAGTGTGCATTGGTGAGCACGTTTAACCTCCAGTTTAGGGTTAAACTGGAGGTTAAACTTGGAAATGAAGAAAGCACACCCTGGAGGCAATTTGGGTCGTCCACGTTTAACCTCCAGTTTGAGGTCAAACTGGAGGTTAAACTTGGAAATGAAGAACACACCCTGGAGGAGGAAACCATCGAACACATTTAACCTCCAGTTTGAGGTCAAACTGGAGGTTAAACTTGGAAATGGAAAAGCACATTTAACCTCCATTTCTTGAGTCGTCACTTTGTTCTCTTGTCAACCTTGCCAATTTGATGCCAAATATAGACTATTATACATCGTTGGAAAGCTATGGATGTCAGCTTTCTAACGCAACTGGAAGCACTTCAATTGGAGTTCTACAACTCGAGTTATACTCCATGGAAGGTGAAGAGGTCAGCTGGCCTGATTGCATGTTGGTATATGCTCTTCTATGCACATTACGGGGCTGTTTTCGCTCTCAATTTTTAGTATCCACCATGCATGCCATATATGCTTGGAAAGCTCTAGATGTCTTCTTTCCAATGCATTTTGAATCACCTCATTTGGAGTTTTGTAGCTCAAGTTATTTATGTTTGAAGAAGGCATGGTCAAGCTGTTCCATATAACACGTTTAACCTCCAGTTTGAGGTCAAACTGGAGGTTAAACTTGGAAATGAAAATCACACCCTGGAGGAGAATGACCATCGAACACGTTTAACCTCCAGTTTGAGGTCAAACTGGAGGTTAAACGTGGAACTCTCCTGGTGCCTATCTAGCTTCTGGCGTTTAACCTCCAGTTTGAGGTCAAACTGGAGGTTAAACGTGGAATGCTTCTTGGTGAGAAAGGAAGTGTCGAACACGTTTAACCTCTAGTTTGAGGTCAAACTGGAGGTTAAACGTGGAAATGCTTTTGTGCCTCCCTTAGTTCAATTTATCATTCTGGCGTTTAACCTCCAGTTTGAGGTCAAACTGGAGGTTAAACGTGGAATGCTCATTAGTGCCATTTCTCATTCTGGCGTTTAACTTCCAGTTTGAGGTCAAACTGGAGGTTAAACGCCAGTTACAGCATTTCCTTTCTTCTTATGAATTTGGCATTTAAGCTCCATTTAATAATCAAGCTTCCTTTATTGATTTTTGTTGCTTCCTTGCCTAGCCTCTTCTTCCCTGAAATCATCCAAACAATTGCATCAAAGTCTTGCAAAATTTCATGAGAATTCATCCATTCATAGCATTCAAGTAATATCACTAAAAACTCATGAAAATTGCATCAAAATCATAATGTTTGGATGGTTCATTGCTTTGTTGTTCAATTAACCATTCTTGGTTACTTTAAGCTCAAGAAAATGTATAAAACAACTAAAACTAAAAGAAAAATGCTAGTGAAACTAGCCTAAGATGCCTTGGCATCACAACACCAAACTTAATACTTGCTTGTCCCTAAGCAAGTCCTGAGTTATTTGAGAAGAAAGTATGAAACAGAAAGCAATTACATTGGCTATATTAGCAAGCATTTGAAGCTCATCAGAAGGGTTTTATGCAGAAAGTTGCAGCATCACTTTTTCATACTTATCAAGTAGGATTATCACTTTTTCATTGCATCCATCAAACACTGCTATGGCCTCTTGTTATTCTTATGTCTTTGGTGCTTTTTCTTTCTTTGTTTTTCTTTTTCTTAGAGCTCCTTTGCTCCTTGCTTGCTCAGTGTCATGTGTTGCACAAGCCTTTGGCATTTTCTTTTTCTTCTCAGTGCAGTACACATATCCACTACAGGCATTTTAGTTTACATTTCTCTTTGAGACATTGGTGCCCAGCACCTCTTTGTGTAACTAAATGTTTTGTATCTAGGTTGCTCTTGATAATGGATTTTTGGTTGATAATCCCGGGTTAGTTAACCCAAGTTACCAAGTGTTGAAACACTCCACAGAACCTATTCATCCAAGCAGATCCTAGTACATAAACACCACAGGCATATGTCTCAAAAGTTCAAACCATTGGTGCCTAGTTTATTTTCTTAATTCTTTTGCTTTTTGGTTGCCCTTTTCAGTGGCTTTTTCTTTTTCTTTTTCTTTCTTTCTCATGGCCAAAAACATTCATTCATCAAGATCCATAGACAGTATTCAACTTCTACACAAAAATGATCATTCTACACTCAATTTCCAGTGAGCTAACTAAACAATCAAACATGCATACCACCACTTAATTCTACTTGATTTGTCATTAATTGAGCCAAGTTACTTTTGTTCAAACTTTTCTTTAATTTTTGGAAACAGAACAAGCATGGCAAGCATTTGTTTAAGAAGGTGAGTTATATCCAAACATCTAGGCATTCACTTTATTCAAAGCAATAAACAAACAAACATACTAAAAACTTCACTTAAACTTAAATGACTTAAAATGAAACAAAGCTCATAAAGACAATTCACAACTATCATTTGATTGTTAAGGAACGGGACCACCTCTTATTTATTGCTTGGTTCTTCTTGATTCTTGGGATCCTGCTTCTTCTTGCTTCTTACCTCTTTTTGACCACTTGTACTTCCTTTGTCTTTTCTCATGAGCTTTTTCCAGAATCCAGCCTTTTTCATTGTTTCTTCCACTCCTTTTTCAAGGACCATTGCCTTGTTTATTTCTCCTTCTTTCCTCCCTTTGAAATACTCATCAAAAGCTGGGAATGCTGGGTCCATCTTATGTAGATGTTCCCCTATGTAGTTCAGCTTGATTTGAGAGCTGATGTTGTAATCAGCTTGAACTGAGTATCTCGCATTCTGCAGAGTGGTGGCTTCCTTGAGTGCCAACATATTAGCATCTTGGTGTTGGCAGATGTGGCTGAGGGATTCCTGCAATTGTAAATTTTGTTCCCTTTGCAGATCTAGGAATCTTGATTCAAAATTCCTTTGCATGTCCATCATCTTTAGGTGGAAGTCCTCTTGCCTTTCCTGAGACCTCATGTATTGTTGAGATAATCCTTCCATGATTTCCTGCATTCTGCTCATGTCCATGGGGTCTCTAGGAACTTGTTGCCTTCTTTCTGGAGTCCCTTGTTCTTCTTGCTCTTCTTCTCCTTTCTTATCCTTCCTTTTGTACCTACACAAACAAACAAATGTGCTATTATTTTTCGGTCCATGTGAATAGTATTTGCACATGTTTGTCATTCTTTTTGAATTGTAAACCAATGATTGTTTTTATGAGCTTATAGCCGTGACCTTTGTGTATGCACATTTATTAATGGACACCAAACTTAATGCTTGGTAATGTCTCCTGATGTCATGAAATCCATGTTGGTTGTCCTTAATGAATGTGCATAATTCTAATAAATCATAGTCACTTTGGCTCTTTGATCCTAAACAAATTTACTACCTAAAGTAATTGAAATCAAAGTATTAAAACATGCAAATGGTATACTTGTCATGAATTGAAATCCAAAGGAACTTCTTGCTTTTCATTAACCGTGTTCAAAAGGAACACCAAACTTAATGTTTGGTTGTGCACCTTGAAAGATTGAATACAATGTGAGTAAGATTTGGGTGTGCCTTCAGGCACACCAAACTTAGAGCCCAATTGTATTCTTCATGCAATGTTTAGTGCACTTTATCAACAATTGTCCCAAAGATTCAATTCATGCATAAGAAACCATGCTTTATTAGATGCAGAGCAAAACAATAAAGAGTAAGGATACTAAAACATGGGTTGCCTCCCATGAAGCGCTTCTTTAACGTCACTAGCTTGACGGTTGTCCCTTGTTAGGGTGGATT
This sequence comes from Arachis stenosperma, assembly GCF_014773155.1. Taxonomy (NCBI): domain Eukaryota; kingdom Viridiplantae; phylum Streptophyta; class Magnoliopsida; order Fabales; family Fabaceae; genus Arachis; species Arachis stenosperma. Next base: position 46,320,768 of record NC_080380.1, read on the forward strand.
GTAGTGCTTGATGTCCTCTCCTCTCACTATGGAAACATCCCCATTTGATTCCTTCATGATTTCCAAATGTTCCATTGAAAGAACTTTCCTGATTGTGAACACTTGAGGGAGTTGGGAAGGTATGGGTTTGAGGCCAGGTGGAATTGGCAAATAATGGCTTAGTATCACTTTATCTCCCGGAGAGAAACCTTCAGTGGGAATTTTCTTGTTTCTCCACCCTCTTGGCAATCTCCTTACAATTCTTCCTTCTCTCTTAAGGATTTCGTCATTGACCCTTATGCTAGGAGGGCCCTTTTGATCTGCTTCTATTGACTCTTGTGGCTTTAGCTCTTGCACTTCTTGTTTGCCTTCAAGGGATTGTTTTAGAGTTTCAGCTTCTGAATTGCTTTCCTCCAAACACAGATTGCTATAATCTTCCTTAGGCTTTTCAGGTTCTGGTTCAGGCTCGGATGCAGGTTTGAAAACATGGAAAATGAGCTGTTCATCCTGTATTCTCAAGATTAGCTCTCCTTGTTCTACATCTATGAGCGCTCTGGCAGTGGCTAGAAATGGCCTTCCCAAAATGATAGGGTGTAGGTAGCTTTCCTCCATGTCCAAAATGACAAAGTCTGTGGGGAAAAAATAGTTTCCCACTTTCACAAGCACATTCTCCACTACCCCTTCAGCTTGCTTTTGAGTTTTGTCAGCCAATTGTATGATCACATCAGTGGATTTCACCTCATTCAGTTGTAGCCTCTTCATAAGAGTCAGAGGCATCACATTTATGCTAGCTCCTAGATCACAGAGTCCTCTGTCAATTTTTGTTTCCCCTATGATGCAGGGGATATGAAAACTTCCTGGGTCTGTTTTCTTAGAGACCATATCCTTCTTGATGAGTGCACTGCATTCTTTGTTCATTACTACAGTTTGTCCTCCCTTCAAAACTCTTTTCTTGCTCAGCAATTCCTTCAAATACTTGACATGAGTAGGCATCTGCTGGAGGATCTCAAGAAAGGGAATATTGATGTGGAGAGACTTAAATGTCTCTAAGAACCTTGAATATGTTTTCTCTTTTTCACCTCCTCCTAACCTCTGAGGGAATGGTGCTTTTGGTTGGTATGTTCCCAGCATGCCTTCCTTTTGCATTTCCTTGGCTTGCTCAGTTTCACTTTCCTGTTTAGCTTCTTCCACACCTTCTTTCAAGATTTCTAGCTCCTTTTCTGAGGGTCTGATTCCTTCTTCTTCTGAGACTTCCTTCAATATGGTGATGACCTTGCATTCTTCCCATCTCACTCCCTTTTGTTCCCCTTTAGGATTCTTCTCTGTGTCACTAGGGAACACTGCAGTTGATTTGGGAGCCTGTTGAGATAGCTCTCCTACTCGAGACTCCATCCACTTGAGTTTTTCACCATGGCTCCTTAAGGTCGATCTCACATCTTCCCTAAAGCTTTTCAATTCGATTATGTCCTGACTCATGGTTGCAAGCCTTCCTTCTATCCTGTTTAATTGATCTTGAAATTGTTGGTTCGGATTAGATTGGGCAGGTTGGTTATTTTGGCCATGATATGGTGGTTGGGAGTAAGTGTTTTGTGTGGCTTGGTATGATCTTTGGTTGGAGTTTTGGTATGTGGAATTGTTGTGTTGGTTGTGGTTGTATGGTTTATGGTTTTGTGGTTGGCTTTGTTGGTTTCCCCACCCAAAGTTTGGGTGGTTTTTCCATCCTGGGTTGTAAGTGTTGGATTGTGGATCATATGATTGCCTTTGTTGATTTCCCACATAATTGGCCTCCTCCCAATCACCTCCTTCAATGCTTACTTCCTCTTGATCTTGTGTGTGTATTGCAGCCACTTGCTTTGAGTCCAATTTCCTTGTGAGCTCTGCTAGTTGCTTGGCAAACACCTTGTTTTGGGCTAAAATTGTATCAACATGGTTCAGCTCCATGACTCCCTTAGTGTTGTGTCTCTCTGAAGCATAGTAGTATTCATTCTCAGCCACTGTCTCAATCACTTCAATGGCTTCTTCCACAGTCTTTTTCCTGTTCAATGAGCCTCCTGATGAATGGTCTACAGCCTTCCTTGATTCATAAGAAAGTCCATCATAGAAGATGTGCAATTGCACCCATTCAGGGAACATGTTGGGTGGACATTTCCTTGTCAATTCTTTGAACCTCTCCCATGCCTCGTAGAGCGTCTCACCATCTTGTTGTCTAAAAGTTTGAACCTCAGATCGAAGCCTATTGACCTTTTGTGGGGGGTAGAAACGTGCCAGAAACTTGCTCTCCACCTCCTCCCAGGTTGTTAGGCTGTCCCTTGGGAATGATTCCAGCCACTTAGCTGCTTTGTCCCTAAGTGAAAATGGGAACAAGAGCAGTTTATAGGCATCATCCTGGACTCCATTGGACTTCATAGTATCGCAAATTCTCAGGAATTTGGTGAGATGTTGGTTGGGATCTTCACTAGCACTCCCACCAAATGAACAATGGTTCTCCACCAGTGATATTAACTGTGGTTTGAGTTCAAAATTGTTGGCCTGAATAGGTGGTTTCTGAATGCTGCTACCACAATTCCCAGAGGTTGGGTTTATGTATGAACCAAGAACCCTCCTCTCAGGAATGGCATTGTTTCCATCACCCCTCTCATGGTTGTGAAATTCTCTATCCATGTTGAGATCTAGAGCTTCTTCAAAGTTGTCCTCAGATTCTCCTTCAGATTCTTCCTCTCTCAATACTCTCTTCTCTCTTGCTTCCCTTCTAAGTCTATGAAGGGTCCTCTCTGGTTCGGTATATGGAGGAGTTGATGTCTCTCCTCTTCTACCTGTCATACAAGAACACACCACAAGCAACAAACAAGTGGAATACTCTTGGTTAATGGAAGAGTATTGGTTAGAGCAGTTGAGGAATTAATTCAAATAGTTAGTGGGTCAGTGAGTTAGTTGCTTGAAATTAAAGGCATAAAGAAATAAAAGCAAATAACAGAGTGCAGAAATTGAAACTCAGCAAGTAACTTGAACTAAATTAACAAAACAAGAAAAATGCTCAATCTAGTTAACTTCCAATTTGAGAATTGTCAATCGAAAACCAATCCCCGGCAACGGCGCCATAAACTTGATGCGCTATAACTGGGTATAGCTACGATTAAGGAAATTGCACAGATCGGCAAAATTCCTTCCGGCAAGTGCACCGGTTATCGTCAAGTAAAAACTCACAATAGAGTGAGGTCGAATCCCACAAGGATTGGTTGAATGAGCAATTCGAATTAGAAGTTTGGTTAGTTGAGCGGAATCAAGAATTGGATGTGAATTTGCATAAAGTAAATATGGCAGGAAACGTAAATTGCAAGGAATTGAAATTTGCATAAACTTAAATTGCGAGAATTAAAGTGCGAGAAAGTAAATTGCTAAAAATAAAAGGGAATTGGGGTGATTGCATGAATTAAAATGGCAGAATATGAATAGAAAAGGATAGATCAGAAATGGGGGTTCATTGGGGTCAGGAGATATTGAAATCTCCGAATCAAGACATTTTCATCTCTTCCTCAACCAATGCATTCATTGAATCTTGCTTGGCAATTGATGAGCGGATAATTTATACGCTTTTTGGCATTGTTTTTATATAGTTTTTAGTAAGTTTGAGCTACTTTTAGGGATGTTTTCATTAGTTTTTATGTTAAATTCACATTTCTGGACTTTACTATGAGTTTGTGTGTTTTTCTGTGATTTCAGGTAAATTCTGACTGAAATTGAGGGATTTGAGCAAAACTCTGAAAAAGGCTGACAAAAGGACTGCTGATGCTGTTGGATTCTGACCTCCCTGCACTCGAAATGGATTTTCTGGAGCTACAGAACTCTAAATGGCGCGCTCTCAACGGCGTTGGAAAGTAGACATCCAGGGCTTTCCAGCAATATATAATAGTCCATACTTTATTCGAAGAATGACGACGCAAACTGGCGTTGAACGCCAAGTACACGCTCCTTTCTGGAGTTAAACGCCAGAAAAACGTCATAATCCGGAGTTGAACGCCCAAAGCACATCACAACTCGAAATTCAACTCCAAGAGAAGCCTCAGCTCGTGGATAGATCAAGCTCAGCCCAAGCATACACCAAGTGGGCCCCAGAAGTGGATTTATGCATCAATTACTTACTCATGTAAACCCTAGGAGCTAGTTTATTATAAATAGGATGATTTACTAATGTATCAATCATCTTTTGATCTCAGTTTTATTTTATTCTTCATCTTAGGAGATCATTGATCACGTTTAGGGGGCTGGCCATTCGGCCATGCCTGAACCTTCTTTTACTTATGTATTTCAACGGTGGAGTTTCTGCACACCATAGATTAAGGGTGTGGAGCTCTGCTGTACCTCAAAGATTAATGAAGTTCTATTTTCTTTTATTCAATTCTCTATCTTATTCTTATTCCAAGATATTCATTCGTACTCAAGAACATGATGAATGTGATGAGCTAATAACTCTCATCATCATTCTCACTTATGAACGCGCGTGATTGACAACCACTTCCGTTCTGCGTGTAACAAGGCTTGAATGTATATCTCTTAGGTTCCCCAACAGAATCTTCGTGGTATAAGCTAGATAGATGGCGGCATTCATCTAGATCCGGAAAGTCCAACCTTGTCTGTGGTGTTCCGAGTAGGATCCTGGGAATCCGGAAAGTCTCACCTTGTCTGTGGTATTCCGAGTAGGATTCCGTTCATGAATGACTGTGACGTGCTTCAAACTTTAACCTGCTGGGCGTTAGTGACAAACGCAAAAGAGGGATTCTATTCCAGTAGGAGCGGGAACCAACCGGTGATTGGCCGCACTGTGACAGAGTGCGTGCATTAGCTTTCACTGCGAGGATGGGATGTAGCTATCAACCATGGGTGATGCCTCCAGACTGGTTAGCTGTGCGAGTGACAGCCGTACAGGTTATTTCCCCGAGAGGAATGAAAGTAGCCACAGCTGATAGTGAACCCCTATACAAAGCTTGCCATGGAGAGGAGTAAGAAGGATTGAGTAGAAGCAATGGGATAGCAGGCGTCCGAGAGCTCTACAGCATCTCCATTCCGCTTATCTGAAATTCCTACCAATGAATCTGCATAAGTATCTCTATCCCTTTTATTATTCCTTTTTATTAGAACAATCCAATTATCACTATTACAAATGTTCAATCCGCCTAACTGGGATTTGCAAGGTGACCATAGCTTGCTTCATACCAACAATCTCTGTGGATTCGACCCTTACTCACGTAAGGTATTACTTGGACGACCCAGTACACTTGCTGGTTAGTTGAACGGAGTTGTGATTTCACTCGTGCCAATTTCAATTTCTATATAAGTACTACTCAAAGAATACATTGATCACAATTTCGTCCACCAAGTTTTTGGCGCCGTTGCCGGGGATTGTTCGAGTATGGACAACTGACGGTTCATCTTGTTGCTCAGATTAGGTAATTTTCTTTTCAAAAATCTTTTTCAAAATTTTTCTTTTAAATTTTTCGTGTTTTTAAACATTATTTTCGAAAATAATTAATAAAAATCCAAAAAAATTAGAAAATCATAAAAATAAAAAATATTTTGTGTTTCTTGTTTGAGTCTTGAGTCAATTTTTAAGTTTGGTGTCAATTGCATGCTTTAAAAATTTTTTCTTGCATTTTTTCGAAAATCCCATGCATTCATAGTGTTCTTCATGATCTTCAAGTTGTTCTTGACAAGTCTTCTTGTTTGATCTTGATGATTTCTTGTTTTGTGTCTTTTCTTGTTTTTCATGTGCATTTTTGCATTCATATTTTCCATGCATTAAAGATTTCTAAGTTTGGTGTCTTGCATGTTTTCTTTGCATCAAAAATTTTTCAAAATTATGTTCTTGATGTTCATCATGATCTTCAAAGTGTTCTTGGTGTTCATCTTGACATTCATAGCATTCTTGCATGCATTCATTATTTTGATCTAAAAATTTCATGCATAAAAGTATTTTTGTTGTTTTTCTCTTTCATAATTAAAAATTCAAAAAAATCAAAAATATATTTTCCTTATTTCCCTCCAAGATTTCGAAATTTTGGGTTGACTTGGTCAAAAATTTTCAAAATTAGTTGTTTCTTACAAGTCAAGTCAAAATTTCAATTTTAAAAATCTTATCTTTTCAAAATCTTTTTCAAAATCATATCTGTCTCAAAATTTTTTATTTATTTTCGAAAATTTCAAAAATATTTTTCAAATATTTTCAAAATCTTTTTCTTATCTTTATATGTAATTTTCGAAAATTCACTAATAATTAATGTGATTGGTTCAAAAATTTGAAGTTTGTTACTTTCTTGTTAAGAAAGGTTCAATCTTTAAGTTCTAGAATCTTATCTTGTAGTTTCTTGCTAGTGAAGTAAATAATTTCAAAATTTTTTTGAATTAAATCTTTTTATCTTTTATCTTATCTTTTTCAAAAAATTTTATCTTTTTCAAAAATTTTATATTTTTTCAAAATTTGATTTCAAAATATCTTATCTAACTTACTATCTTCTTATCTTTTTAAATTTTGATTTCAAATCTTTTTCAATTAACTAACTAACTTTTTGTTTGTTTCTTATCTTTTTCAAAACCACCTAACTACTTTTTCCTCTTCTATTTTCGAAAATATCTCTCTCTTTTTCAAAAAGTTCTTTTTAATTAATTAATTATTTCATGTTTTAATTTTAATTACATTTTATCTCTAATTTTCGAAAATCACTAACTCCTTTTCAAAATTATTTTCGAAATTTCTCTTCTCTCTTCCTCTTCTATTTAATTATTTAATTACTAACACTTCTCTTCACCCCTCTTCATCAAAAATCCGAATCCATTCCTCTTCTTCTACCCCTTTCTTTTTCTACTAACATAAAGGAATCTCTATACTGTGACCTAGAGGATTCCTTCTTTCTTTTTTTTTGTGTTCCCTTTTCTTTCATATGAGCAGGAACAGGGACAAAGGCACTCTTGTTGAAGTTGATCCAGAACCTGAAAGGACTCTGAAGAGAAATTAAAAGAAGCTAAATTACAACAATCCAGAAGCAACCTTTTAGAAAATTTCGAACAAGAGGAAGAGATGGCCGAAAATAATGATAATAATGCAAGGAGAATGCTTGGTGACTTCACAAAGCCAACATCCAAGATTGATGGAAGAAGCATCTCCATTCCTGCCATAGGAGCCAATAACTTTGAGCTTAAGCCTCAACTAGTTGCATTGATGCAACAAAACTGCAAGTTTTATGGACTTCCATCTGAAGATCCTTATCAGTTTTTAACTGAGTTCTTGCAGATCTGTGACACTGTAAAGACAAATGGAGTTAATCCTGAAGTCTACAGACTCTTGCTTTTCCCTTTTGCTGTAAGAGACAGAGCTAGAGTATGGTTGGATTCACAACCCAAGGATGGCCTGGACTCATGGGATAAGCTTGTCACTGCATTCTTAGACAAGTTCTTTCCTCCTCAAAAGCTGAGCAAGCTGAGAGTGGATGTTCAAACCTTCAAACAAAAAGATGGTGAATCCCTCTATGAAGCTTGGGAAAGATACAAGCAGCTGACCAAGAGATGTCCATCTGACATGTTTTCTGAATGGACCATATTAGATATATTCTATTATGGTCTCTCTGAATTTTCGAAAATGTCATTAGACCACTCTGCAGGTGGATCTATTCACCTGAAGAAAATGCCTGAAGAGGCTCAAGAACTCATTGACATGGTTGCAAACAACCAGTTCATGTACACCTCTGAGAGGAATTCCGTGAACAATGGGGTACCTCAGAAGAAAGGAGTTCTTGAAATTGATGCTCTGAATGCCATATTGGCTCAGAACAAAGTATTGACTCAACAGGTCAACATGATCTCTCAAAATCTGAATGGATTACAACATGCATCCAACAATAATAGAGAGGTAGCTTCTGAAGAAGCTTATGATCCTGAAAACCCTGCCATGGCAGAAGTTAATTACTTAGGTGAACCCTATGGAAACACCTATAATTCATCATGGAGAATCATCCGAATTTCTCCTGGAAGGATCAACAAAAACCCCATCAAGGTTTTAACAATGGTGGACGTGCAAGGCTGAATAATAGTAAGCCATATCCATCATCTTCTCAGCAACAGACAGAGAACTCTGAACAAAACAATTCTAATTTAGCCAACATAGTCTCTGATCTGTCAAAGGCCACTTTCAGTTTCATGAATGAAACCAGATCTTCCATTAGAAATCTGGAAGCACAAGTGGGCCAGCTGAGTAAGAAAGTTATTGAAACTCCTCCCAGTATTCTCCCAAGCAATACAGAAGAGAATCCAAAAGGAGAGTGCAAGGCCATTGATTTAATCAAAGTGACCGAATGCACTAGGGAGGAGGAGGACGAAAATCCTAAGGAGAAAGACCTCCTGGGACGTCCTTCAAGCATGAAGGAGTTTCCTATTAAGGATCCAGAGGAATCTGAGGCTCATCTAGAGACCATAGAGATCCCATTAAATCTCCTTCTGCCATTCATGAGCTCTGAAGAATATTCACCCTCTGAAGAGGATGAAGATGTGATTGGAGAGCAAGCTGCTCTATATTTAGGAGCTATCATGAAGCTGAATGCCAAACTGTTTGGTAATGAGACTTGGGAAAGTAAACCTCCCTTACTCATTAGTGAACTAGACACTTGGATTCAGCAAACTCTACCTCAAAAGAAACAAGATCCTGGCAAGTTCTTAATACCTTGTACCATTGGCACCATGAGCTTTGAAAAAGCTCTATGTGATCTGGGGTCAGGAATAAATCTTATGCCACTCTCTGTGATGGAGAAGCTGGGAATCATTGAGGTACAACCTGCCTTGTTCTCATTACAATTGGCAGATAAGTCCATAAGACAAGCTTATGGATTAGTAGAGGACGTGCTAGTAAAGGTTGAAGGCCTTTACATCCCTACTGATTTCATAATCCTAGACACTAGGAAGGAAGATGATGAATGCATCATCCTAGGAAGACCTTTCCTAGCCACAGCAGGAGCTGTAATAGATGTCAACAGAGGTGAGTTAGTCCTTCAATTGAATGGGGACTACCTTGTGTTTAAGGCACATGGCCATCCCTCTGTGACAAAAGAGAGTAAGCATGAAGAGCTTCTCTCAGTTCAAGGTCAAGAAGAGCCCACACAGTCAAACTCTAAGTTTGGTGTTGTGAGGCCACAACCAAACTCTAAGTTTGGTGTTCAAACCCCATATCCAAACTCTAAGTTTGGTGTTGGGAACACTACACACTAAATTGACCTGATCACTATGTGGCTCCATGAGAGCCACTGTCAAGCTATTGACATTAAAGAAGCGCTTGTTGGGAGGCAACCCAATTTTATTCATCTAATTTTATTTTATTTTGTTTCTTTGTTATTTTTGTGTTTTATTAGGTACATGATCATGAGGAGTCACGAAAAAATCAAAAAAAATTAAAAACAGAGTCAAAAACAGAAGAAAAAAATTTTTCACCCTGGAGGCGCACGGGCTGGCGTTCAACGCCCAGAAGGAGCATCTTTCTGGCGTTCAACGCCAGAACAGAGCATCTTTCTGGCGTTGAACGCCCAAAACAAGCAACAACCTGGCATTTAACGCCAGGATGCGCACACAGAGGACAATCTGGCGCTGAACGCCAGAAACAAGCATGAACTGGCGTTCAACGCCAGAAACGTGCATAACATGGGCGTTTAACGCCCAGAACTAGCATCAATGGGCGTTTGAACGCCAGAATGATGCATCAAGGCATGTTACATGCCTATATGGTGAAAGAATGGTATTTGTTTTCACCTCAGGATCTGTGGACCCCACAGGATCCTCACCTCAGGATCTGTGGACCCCACAGGATCCCCACCTACCACATTCCTTTTAATCCTAATCACACTCTTCTAATCCAAATCTCATTCTCAATGTCACACTTCCCAAAAAACCTTCACCTATCACCTCAATTCCTCTTCCCAATTACCCCATTCACCATTCACATCAACCCCTCTTCCCCATACACCCCACCTACCCCCACTACTTTCAAATTCAATTTCCCACCTTTCCCACCCAACATGGCCGAACCTATACCCTCCCCCCTCCCTATAAATACCCTTCTTTTCTTTTACATTTTCACACAACACAAACCCACATTCTCCCACATAACCGAACCCTCTCTTCTCCCTCTCTCCATATTTTCTTCTTCTTCTCTACTCTTCTTTTCTTTTTGCTTGGGGACAAGCAAATTTTAAGTTTGGTGTGGTAAAAAGCCTAAGCTTTTTATTTTTCATTCACCATCAATGGCACCCAAGGCCGGAGTTTCCTCAAGAAAAGGAAAAGGGAAGGCAAAAGCTTCCACTTCCGAGTCATGGGAGAAGGAGAGATTCATCTCCAAGAGCCACCAAGACCACTTCTATGATGTTGTGGCAAAGAAGAAAGTGATCCATGAGGTCCCTTTCAAACTCAAGAAGAATGAGTATCCGGAAATCCGACTTGAAATTCAAAAAAGAGGTTGGGAAGTCTTAGCCACCCCATGCAACAAGTCGGAATTCTCATGGTTCAAGAGTTCTATGCCAATGCATGGATCACTAGAAACCATGACCAAAGTATGAACCCAAGCCCAAAGAATTATCTCACAATGGTTAGGGGGAAATACTTGGATTTTAGTCCGGAGAATGTGAGGTTGGCATTTCATTTGCCTATGATGCAAGGTGATGAACACCCCTACACTAGAAGGGTCAACTTTGATCAAAGGTTGGACCAAGTCCTTAGGGACATTTGTGTGGAAGGCGCCCAATGGAGAGTTGACTCCAAAGGCAAGCCAGTCCAACTAAGAAGACTGGACCTCAAGCCTGTAGCTAGAGGATGGTTGGAGTTCATTCAAAGATCCATCATCCCCACAAGCAACCGATCTGAAGTTACTGTGGATCGGGCCATCATGGTTCATAGCATCATGATTGGTGAAGAAGTAGAGGTTCATGAAGTCATAGCCAATGAACTCTACAAAATAGCTGACAAACCTTCATACATGGCACGGCTAGCATTCCCTCACCTCATATGCCATCTATGTTATTCAGGGAGTTATCATAGATGGAGATGCCTCCATAGAAGAAGACAAGCCCATCACCAAGAAAAGGATGGAGCAAACAAGGGAAGTTCCTCACGGCCCTCAAGGAGAACAAGAGGAGGTTCACCATCAACAAATGCCTCATGGAATGCACTTTCCTCCCAACAACTATTGGGAGCAACTTAATACCTCCTTGGAAGATTTGAGCCATAATATGGAACAATAAGGGTGGAACACCATGAACACGCCCTCACTCTTCAAGAAATAAGAGAAGATCAAAGAGCAATGAGGAGGAGCAACAAAGGCAAGGAAGGGACATAGAAGAGTTGAAGAACATTGGTCCTTCAAGAAGAAGACGCCACTAGAGGTGGATTCATTCCTTGTTCTTTATTTCTTTCTGTTTTCGGTTTTTAATTATTATGTTTATCTATGTTTTGTGTCTTTATTTCATGATCATTAGTATGTAACCATGCCTTAAAGCTATGAATAAAATCCATTAGTCCTTCACCTCTCTTAAAAGAAAAATGTTTTAATTCAAAAGAACAAGAAGTACATAATTTTCGAAATTATTATTGAATTTAGTTTAATTATTTTGATGTGGTGACAATGCTTTTGTTTTCTGAATGAATGAATGAACAGTGCATATGTCTTTGGATCTTGTTGTTTATGAGTGTTAAAATTGTTGGTTCTTGAAAGAATGATGAACAAAGAGAGATGTTATTGATGATCTGAAAAATTCATGGAATTGATTCTTGAAGCAAGAAAAAGCAGTAAAAAAAAAAAAAAAAAAAAAAAAAGAAGGAGCAATAGAAAAAGCCAATAGCCCTTAAAACCAAAAGGCAAGGGTAAAAAGGATCCAAGGCTTTGAGCATCAATGGATAGGAGGGCCCAAGGAAATTTAATCCGGGCCTAAGCGGCTAAATCAAGCTGTCCCTAACCATGTGCTTGTCATGAAGGTCCAAGTGAAAAGCTTGAGACTGAGTGGTTAAAGTCGTGATCTAAAGCAAAGAGTGTGCTTAAGAGCTCTGGACACCACTAATTGGGGACTTTAGCAAAGCTAAGTCACAATCTGAAAAGGTTCACCCAGTTATGTGTCTGTGGCATTTGTGTATCCGGTGGTAATACTGGAAGACAAAGTGCTTAGGGCCACAGCCAAGACTCATAAGTAACTGTGTTCAGAATCAACATGCTTAACTAAGAAAGTCAATAACACTATCCAAAATTCTAAGTTCCTAGAGATGCCAATCACTCTGAACTTCAAAGGAAAAGTGAGATGCCAAAACTGTTCAGAAGCAAAAAGCTACAAGTCCCGCTCATGTAATTAAATTATTATTCATTGATATTTTGGACTTTATAGTATATTCTCTTCTTTTTATCCTATTTGATTTTCAGTTGCTTGGGGACAAGCAACAATTTAAGTTTGGTGTTGTGATGAGCGGATAATTTATACGCTTTTTGGCATTGTTTTTATATAGTTTTTAGTAAGTTTGAGCTACTTTTAGGGATGTTTTCATTAGTTTTTATGTTAAATTCACATTTCTGGACTTTACTATGAGTTTGTGTGTTTTTCTGTGATTTCAGGTAAATTCTGACTGAAATTGAGGGATTTGAGCAAAACTCTGAAAAAGGCTGACAAAAGGACTGCTGATGCTGTTGGATTCTGACCTCCCTGCACTCGAAATGGATTTTCTGGAGCTACAGAACTCTAAATGGCGCGCTCTCAACGGCGTTGGAAAGTAGACATCCAGGGCTTTCCAGCAATATATAATAGTCCATACTTTATTCGAAGAATGACGACGCAAACTGGCGTTGAACGCCAAGTACACGCTCCTTTCTGGAGTTAAACGCCAGAAAAACGTCATAATCCGGAGTTGAACGCCCAAAGCACATCACAACTCGAAATTCAACTCCAAGAGAAGCCTCAGCTCGTGGATAGATCAAGCTCAGCCCAAGCATACACCAAGTGGGCCCCAGAAGTGGATTTATGCATCAATTACTTACTCATGTAAACCCTAGGAGCTAGTTTATTATAAATAGGATGATTTACTAATGTATCAATCATCTTTTGATCTCAGTTTTATTTTATTCTTCATCTTAGGAGATCATTGATCACGTTTAGGGGGCTGGCCATTCGGCCATGCCTGAACCTTCTTTTACTTATGTATTTTCAACGGTGGAGTTTCTGCACACCATAGATTAAGGGTGTGGAGCTCTGCTGTACCTCAAAGATTAATGAAGTTCTATTTTCTTTTATTCAATTCTCTATCTTATTCTTATTCCAAGATATTCATTCGTACTCAAGAACATGATGAATGTGATGAGCTAATAACTCTCATCATCATTCTCACTTATAAACGCGCGTGATTGACAACCACTTCCGTTCTGCGTGTAACAAGGCTTGAATGTATATCTCTTAGGTTCCCCAACAGAATCTTCGTGGTATAAGCTAGATAGATGGCGGCATTCATCTAGATCCGGAAAGTCCAACCTTGTCTGTGGTGTTCCGAGTAGGATCCTGGGAATCCGGAAAGTCTCACCTTGTCTGTGGTATTCCGAGTAGGATTCCGTTCATGAATGACTGTGACGTGCTTCAAACTTTAACCTGCTGGGCGTTAGTGACAAACGCAAAAGAGGGATTCTATTCCAGTAGGAGCGGGAACCAACCGGTGATTGGCCGCACTGTGACAGAGTGCGTGCATTAGCTTTCACTGCGAGGATGGGATGTAGCTATCAACCATGGGTGATGCCTCCAGACTGGTTAGCTGTGCGAGTGACAGCCGTACAGGTTATTTCCCCGAGAGGAATGAAAGTAGCCACAGCTGATAGTGAACCCCTATACAAAGCTTGCCATGGAGAGGAGTAAGAAGGATTGAGTAGAAGCAATGGGATAGCAGGCGTCCGAGAGCTCTACAGCATCTCCATTCCGCTTATCTGAAATTCCTACCAATGAATCTGCATAAGTATCTCTATCCCTTTTATTATTCCTTTTTATTAGAACAATCCAATTATCACTATTACAAATGTTCAATCCGCCTAACTGGGATTTGCAAGGTGACCATAGCTTGCTTCATACCAACAATCTCTGTGGATTCGACCCTTACTCACGTAAGGTATTACTTGGACGACCCAGTACACTTGCTGGTTAGTTGAACGGAGTTGTGATTTCACTCGTGCCAATTTCAATTTCTATATAAGTACTACTCAAAGAATACATTGATCACAATTTCGTCCACCAGCAATCTTATATGATTGGATCCCAATTCCTTGGCTCACCAATTCTCTCTAAAAACAAATAAATTCCCAATCCCTTGGTTTAAATGTTCATAAGAAGAGATGAAGCTCTATCACTGATTATACCACACAATTTCATGGACCACAATTTGGTAGGATTACATGTCACAATATCCATCCAAACCCCAATCCAATTCATTGTGAGAAAGCTTCTCTAGCATGAATCCATCATTCCTTTCCCAAGGTTCCGAAGGATTCCAATTATGGATAGTTTCTTTCCCAAGATAACTAACCAATGGAATTAGATCAAGAAGCTTTCTAACAAAATTCAAGAGAAAAGATTGAAGAAGAAGATGAAACTATTATTGATTCATTGAATTACAATAGAGCTCCCTAACCCAATGAAAGGGGTTTAGTGAATCATAGCTCTGAATTCAATTACAAAAGTATGAAAACTAGCAAAATGAAAAGTTGCAGAATGTGTAAAAAGTTCCAACTAACTTAATTTCTATCCTATTTATACACTTTCTAAATTGAGCTTCTGTTGTGTTTCTTGGGCTTTGAGGCCTTTCCTTGCTTTCCTTTTGCTTTAGTGGTCCATAATCCTGATGAGGCTGTGATCCAATTCTGCAACATTCATTGAGCAAACTAAGTGATAAACAATTAATGACACAAGACTCAACAAATTGAAGTTCGAGACTCATCAATTCTTCAGGCCCAATCCCATAAACCATGATATTCACTTGGGTTTCACACCATAATACGTTTAAGTTAATAATTGTGCTCAATTGCTAACTTAAACTTCAATACATTTGGCCCAGAAACCCTTTCAATTGGTGGTGTTTAAGTTGAGGTTTAAGTTTTAGTTTAAGGTCAAACTAAAACTTAAACGTGGAATTGGAAGAAAGCAACCCAGGAGTGTGCATTGGTGAGCACGTTTAACCTCCAGTTTAGGGTTAAACTGGAGGTTAAACTTGGAAATGAAGAAAGCACACCCTGAAGGCAATTTGGGTCGTCCACGTTTAACCTCCAGTTTGAGGTCAAACTGGAGGTTAAACTTGGAAATGAAGAACACACCCTGGAGGAGGAAACCATCGAACACGTTTAACCTCCAGTTTGAGGTCAAACTGGAGGTTAAACTTGGAAATGGAAAAGCACATTTAACCTCCCTTTCTTGAGTCGTCACTTTGTTCTCTTGTCAACCTTGCCAATTTGATGCCAAATATAGACTATTATACATCGTTGGAAAGCTATGGATGTCAGCTTTCTAACGCAACTGGAAGCACTTCAATTGGAGTTCTACAACTCGAGTTATACTCCATGGAAGGTGAAGAGGTCAGCTGGCCTGATTGCATGTTGGTATATGCTCTTCTATGCACATTACGGGGCTGTTTTCGCTCTCAATTTTTAGTATCCACCATGCATGCCATATATGCTTGGAAAGCTCTAGATATCTTCTTTCCAATGCATTTTGAATCACCTCATTTGGAGTTTTGTAGCTCAAGTTATTTATGTTTGAAGAAGGCATGGTCAAGCTGTTCCATATAACACGTTTAACCTCCAGTTTGAGGTCAAACTGGAGGTTAAACTTGGAAATGAAAATCACACCCTGGAGGAGAATGACCATCGAACACGTTTAACCTCCAGTTTGAGGTCAAACTGGAGGTTAAACGTGGAACTCTCCTGGTGCCTATCTAGCTTCTGGCGTTTAACCTCCAGTTTGAGGTCAAACTGGAGGTTAAACGTGGAATGCTTCTTGGTGAGAAAGGAAGTGTCGAACACGTTTAACCTCTAGTTTGAGGTCAAACTAGAGGTTAAACGTGGAAATGCTTTTGTGCCTCCCTTAGTTCAATTTATCATTCTGGCGTTTAACCTCCAGTTTGAGGTCAAACTGGAGGTTAAACGTGGAATGCTCATTAGTGCCATTTCTCATTCTGGCGTTTAACTTCCAGTTTGAGGTCAAACTGGAGGTTAAACGCCAGTTACAGCATTTCCTTTCTTCTTATGAATTTGGCGTTTAAGCTCCATTTAATAATCAAGCTTCCTTTATTGATTTTTGTTGCTTCCTTGCCTAGCCTCTTCTTCCCTGAAATCATCCAAACAATTGCATCAAAGTCTTGCAAAATTTCATGAGAATTCATCCATTCATAGCATTCAAGTAATATCACTAAAAACTCATGAAAATTGCATCAAAATCATAATGTTTGGATGGTTCATTGCTTTGTTGTTCAATTAACCATTCTTGGTTACTTTAAGCTCAAGAAAATGTATAAAACAACTAAAACTAAAAGAAAAATGCTAGTGAAACTAGCCTAAGATGCCTTGGCATCAGTGGGGGAGATTGATCTTCTTACTATCTCATACCAACCCTTGGCCACAGGTGGAAGATCAATTCTCTTCAAGTGGCATGGTTCCCCATGTGAATCTCTTACCCAATCTTTGCCATCCAGACATATATCATTCAATAGCTCATCAGGGTCATTCTCACCATTTGTTTTTTCTTCAAAACTGGGCTCTCTGAAAGGTATTGCTCTTATTTGAAGAACCCTCATGATTGTAGCTGGGCTGAAGTCCACCTCTACTCCCCTCACATAACTTTTGTAGGGGAGGCCAGTTTTATTTTGTCTTACTGCATTTGCATAGAACTCTCTTACCATAGTTGTACTTATGTATGTGAGGGGTTCACATAGGAGTTCCCATCTTCTCTTTTCAATGATTTCCCTCATTATAAGGTATTCACCCTCCTTCATTCTAAATCCAATTTCTAGGACAACTTGTTTCTTTTTGATGAACGGATAATTTATACGCTTTTTGGCATTATTTTTAGATAGTTTTTAGTATGATTTAGTTAGTTTTTAGTATATTTTTATTAGTTTTTAAGCAAAATTCACATTTCTGGACTTTTCTATGAGTTTGTGTATTTTTCTGTGATTTCAGGTATTTTTTGGCTGAAATTGAGGGACCTGAGCAAAAATCTTATTCAGAGGCTGAAGAAGGACTGTTGATGCTGTTGGATTTTGACCTCCCTGCACTTGAAATGGAATTTTTGGAGCTACAGGAGTCCACATGGTGCACTCTCAAATGTGTTGGAAAGTAGACAGCCAGGGCTTTGCAGTAATATATAATAGTTCATACTTTGCCAAAGTTTAGACGACACAAACTGGCTTTCAACGCCAGCTTTCTGCCCTATTCTGGCGTTAAACGCCAGAAACAAGTTACAAACCAGAGTTAAACGCCAAAAACAGGTTACAAACTGACGTTTAACTCCAAGAATAGCCTATGCACGTGAAAGCTTCAATGCTCAGCCCCAACACATACCAAGTGGGCCCCAGAAGTGGATCTTTGCACTATCTATCTTAGTTTACTCATTTTCTGTAAACCTAGGTTACTAGTTGAGTATAAAAACAACTTTTAGAGATTTATTTTATACCTCATGACATTTTACATCTGAATTTGTATCTTTGACGACATGAGTCTCTAAACCCCATGGTTGGGGGTGAAGAGCTCTGCTGTGTCTCGATGGATTAATGCAATTACTACTGTTTTTTCATTCAATCACGCTTGTTTCTATTCTAAGATATTCATTCGTACTTCAACATGATGAATGTGATGATCCGTGACACTCATCACCATTCTCAACCTATGAACGGGTGCCTGACAACCACTTCCATTCTACATTAGATTGAATGTGTATCTCTTGGGTTCCTGGTTCACGAGTTTACTGCCTCTCCTGACAACAAAGCATTCAATCCGTGAAACCAGAGTCCTCGTGGTATAAGCTAGAATCAATTGGCGGCATTCCTGAGATCTGAAAAGTCTAAACTTTGTCTGTGGTATTCTGAGTAGAATCTGGGAAGGGAGGACTGTGACGAGCTTTAAACTCACGAATGTTAGGCGTAGTGACAGATGCAAAAGGATCACTGGATCCTATTCCAATACAAGTGAGAACAAACCGATGATTAGCCATATACATGGACCATTTTCACTGAGAAGACGGATGGTAGCTGGTGCACGAAATTGTGATCATCAATGGCGCCATCAACATGGTACGCTCAATTACAATCTCAACTCTTCATCACAACTTCGCACAACTAACCAGCAAGTGTACTGGGTCGTCCAAGTAATAAACCTTACGCGAGTAAGGGTCGATCCCACGGAGATTGTTGGTATGAAGCAAGCTATGGTCATCTTGTAAATCTCAGTCAGGAAGATTCAAATGGTTTTGGAGGATTAATGAATAAAACATAAAATAAGGATAGAGATACTTATGTAATTCATTGGTGAGAACTTCAGATAAGCGTATGGAGATGCTTTGTCCTTTCCGTCTCTCTGCTTTCCTACTGTCTTCATCCAATCCTTCTTACTCCTTTCCATGGCAAGCTGTATGTTGGGCATCACCGTTGTCAGTGGCTACAGTCCCGTCCTCTCAGTGAAAATGTTCAGCACGCTCTGTCACAGCACGGCTATTCATCTGTCAGTTCTCGATCATGTCGGAATAGAATCCATTGATTCTTTTGCGTCTGTCACTAACACCCAGCCTTCAGGAGTTTGAAGCTCGTCACAGTCATTCAATCCTTGAATCCTACTCAGAATACCACAGACAAGGTTTAGACCTTCCGGATTCTCTTGAATGCCACCATCAATTCTAGCTTATACCACAAAGATTCCGATTAAGGGATCCAAGAGATATCCACTCAATCTAAGGTAGAACAGAGGTGGTTGTTAGCCACACGTTCATAGGTGAGAATGATGATGAGTGTCACGGATCATCACATTCATCAAGTTGAGGAATAAGTGATATCTTAGAACAAGAATAAGCCGAATTGAATAGAAGAACAATAGTAATTGCATTGATACTTGAGGTACAGCAGAGCTCCACACCTTAATCTATGGTGTGTAGAAACTCCACCATTGAAAATACATAAGAACAAGGTCTAGGCATGGCCGAGAGGCCATCCCCCATGATCTAAGAACTAGACGTCTAAAGATGAAAATACAATAGCAAAAGGTCCTATTTGTAGAAAACTAGTAGCTTAGGGTTTACAAAGATGAGTAAATGACATAAAAATCCACTTCCGGGCCCACTTGGTGTGTGCTTGGGCTGAGCATTGAAGCTTTCATGTGTAGAGACTTTTCTTGGAGTTAAACGCCAGCTTTTGTGCCAGTTTGGGCGTTTAACTCCCATTCTTGTGCCAGTTCCGGCGTTAAACGCCAGAATTCTTGAGCTGACTTGGAATGCCTATTTGGGCCATCGAATCTCGGGCAAATTATGGACTATTAAACATTGCTGGAAAGCTCAGGATGTCTACTTTCCAACGCAATTGAGAGCGTGTCAATTGGGCTTCTGTAGTTCCAGAAAATTCACTTCGAGTGCAGGGAGGTCAGAATCCAACAACATCTGCAGTCCTTTTCAGCCTCTGAATCAGATTTTTGCTCAGGTCCCTCAATTTCAGCCAGAAAATACCTGAAATCACAGAAAAACACACAAACTCATAGTAAAGTCCAGAAAAGTGAATTTTAACTAAAAACTAATAAAAATATAATAAAAACTAACTAAAACATACCAAAAACATACTAAAAATAATGCCAAAAAGAGTATAAATTATCCGCTCATCACAACACCAAACTTAAATTGTTGCTTGTCCCCAAGCAACTGAAAATCAAATAAGATAAAAAGAAGAGAATATGCAATGAATTCCAAAAACATCTATGAAGATCAGTATTAATTAGATGAGCGGGGCTTTTAGCTTTTTGCCTCTGAACAGTTTTAGCATCTCACTCTATCCTTTGAAATTCAGAATGATTGGCTTCTA
Source organism: Arachis stenosperma (assembly GCF_014773155.1). Taxonomy (NCBI): domain Eukaryota; kingdom Viridiplantae; phylum Streptophyta; class Magnoliopsida; order Fabales; family Fabaceae; genus Arachis; species Arachis stenosperma. Next base: position 46,340,829 of record NC_080380.1, read on the forward strand.
TAGGAACTCAGAATCCAGATAGTGTTATTTATTCTCCTAGTTAAGTATGATGATTCTTGAACACAACTACTTTCTGAGTCTTGGCCGTGGCCCAAAGCACTCTGTTTTCCAGTATTACCACCGGATACATACATGCCACAGACACATAACTAGGTGAACCTTTTCAGATTGTGACTCAGCTTTGCTAGAGTCCCCAATTAGAGGTGTCCAGGGTTCATAAGCACACTCTTTTTGCCTTGGATCACAATTTTATTTTATTTATTTATTATTTTTTTTTTGTATTCACTACTTTTTTTTTGCTTCAAGAATCATTTTTATGGTTTTTCAGATCCTCAGTAACATGTCTCCTTTTTTTCATCATTCTTTCAAGAGCCAACATTCATGAACAACAAATTCAAAAGACATATGCACTGTTCAAGCATACATTTAGAAGTCAAAGTATTGCCACCACATCAAAATAATTAACCTGTTATAAAATTTAAAATTCATGCAATTCTTCTCTTTTTCAATTAAGAACATTTTTCATTTAAGAAAGGTGATGGATTCATAGGACATTCATAACTTTAAGGCATAGACACTAAGACACTAATGATCATAAGACACAAACATAGATAAACATAAGCATGAAACATCGAAAAAACAGAAAAATAAAGAACAAGGAGATTAAAGAACGGGTCCACCTTAGTGATGGCGGCTTGTTCTTCCTCTTGAAGATCATATGGAGTGTTTTAGCTCCTCAATGTCTCTTCCTTGCCTTTGTTGCTGCTCTCTCATGATTCTTTGATCTTCTTTAATTTCATAGAGGAGGATGGAATGTTCTTGGTGCTCCACCCTTAGTTGTCCCATGTTGGAACTTAATTCTCCTAGGGAGGTGTTGATTTGCTCCCAATAGTTTTGTAGAGGAAAGTGCATCCCTTGAGGCATCTCAGGGATTTCATGATGAGTGGGATCTCTTGTTTGCTCCATCCTCTTCTTAGTGATGGGCTTGTCCTCATCAATGAGGATGTCTCCCTCTATGTTAATTCCAACTGAATTACAGAGGTGACAAATGAGATGAGGGAAGGCTAACCTTACCAAGGTAGAGGACTTGTCCGCCACCTTATAAAGTTCTTGGGATATAACCTCATGAACTTCTACTTCCTCTCCAATCATGATGCTATGAATCATGATAGCCCGGTCTATAGTAACTTCGGACCGGTTGCTAGTGGAAATGATTGAGCATTGGATAAACTCCAACTATCCCCTAACCACGGGCTTGAGGCCATGCCTTCTTAGTTGAACCGGCTTCCCTCTTGAATCTCTCTTCCATTGAGCACCCTCTTCACAAATGTCTTTGAGGACTTGGTCCAACCTTTGATCAAAGTTGACCCTTCTAGTGTAAGGGTGTTCATCTCCTTGCATCATGGGCAAGTTGAATGCTAACCTTACATTTTCCAGACTAAAATCTAAGCATCTCCCCCGAACCATTGTAAGCTAATTCTTTGGGTCCGGGTTCACACTTTGATCATGGTTCTTGGTGATCCATGCATTGGCATAGAACTCTTGAACCATTAAGATTCTGACTTGTTGAATGGGGTTGGTAAGAACTTCCCAACCTCTTCTTCGGATCTCATGTCGGATCTCCAGATATTCACTCTTTTTGAGTTTGAAAGGGACCTCGGGGATCACCTTCTTCATGGCCACAACTTCATAGAAGTGGTCTTGATGCACCCTTGAGATGAATCTCTCCATCTCCCATGACTCGGAGGTGGAAGCTTTTGCCTTCTCTTTCCTCTTTCTAGAGGTTTTTTCGGCCTTAGATGCCATAAATAGTTATGAAAAAATAAAAAGAAATGCTTTTACCACACCAAACTTAGAAGGTTTGCTCATCCTTGAGCAAAAGAAGAAAGATGAGAGTAGAAGAAGAAGAAATAGAGGAGATGGAGGGGGGCTTTGTGTTTCAGCCAAGGGAGAGAAGTAGTGTGTATGATGTGTAAAAATGAGGGGGTGAAGATGGGTTTATATAGGGGTGGGGAGAGGGGTAAGGTTCGGCCATTATGGGTGGGTTTGGGAGGGAAAGTGGTTTGAATTTGAATGGTGAGGTAGGTGGGGTTTTATGAAGGATGGATGTGATTGGTGAAGAGAATGGTGGGATTTGATAGGTGAGAGGTTTTGGGGAAGAGGTGTTGAGGTGATTGGTGAATGGATGAAGAAGAGAGAGAGTGGTGGGGTAGGTGGGAATCCTGTGGGGTCCACAGATCCTGAGGTGTCAAGGATAATTCATCCCTACACCAAGTGGCGAGCAAAAATGCTCCTTCTGCCAATCCTGGCGTTAAACGACGGGCTGGTGCCCATTTCTGGCGTTTAATGCCAGCTTCTTGCCCATTCCTGGTGTTAAACGCCAGTCTGGTGCCCCTTTCTGGCGTTAAACGCCCAGAATGGTACCAGACTGGGTGTTAAACGCCCATTTGCTGCCCTTACTGGCGTTTAAATGCCAGCAAGTTTTTCCTCCAGGGTGTGCTGTTTTTCTTTCTGTTTTTCATTCTATTTTTTCTTTTTCAATTGATTTTGTGACTTCACATGATCATCAACCTATAAAAGACATAAAATAACAAGGGAAATAGATAAATATAACATTAGGTTGCCTCCCAACAAGCGCTTCTTCAATGTCAGTAGCTTGACAGTGGGCTCTTATGGAGCCTCACAAATACTCAAAGCAATGTTGGAAGCTCCCAACACCAAACTTAGAGTTTGAATGTGGGGGTTCAACACCAAACTTAGAAGTTGGTTGTGGCCTCCCAACACCAAACTTAGAGTTTGACTGTGGGGGCTCTGTTTGACTTTGTTTTGAGGGAAGCTCTTCATGCTTCCTCTCCATGGTTACAGAGGGATATCCTTGAGCCTTAAACACAAAGGATTCATCATTCACTTGAATGATCAATTCTCCTCTGTCAACATCAATCACAGCCTTTGCTGTGGTTAGGAAGGGTCTACCAAGGATAATGGATTCATTCATGCACTTCCCAGTCTCTAGGACTATGAAATCAATAGGGATGTAATGGTCTTCAACCTTTACCAGAACATCCTCTACAAGTCCATAAGCTTGTTTTCTTGAATTGTCTGCCATCTCTAGTGAGATTCTTGCAGCTTGCACCTCAAAGATCCCTAGCTTCTCCATTATAGAGAGAGGCATGAGGTTTATGCTTGACCCTAGGTCACACAGAGCTTTCTCAAAGGTCATAGTGCCTATGGTACAATGTACTGAGAACTTTCCAGGGTCCTGTCTCTTTTGAGATAATCTCTGCCTAGTCAAGTCATCCAGTTCTTTGGTGAGCAAAGGGGATTCATCCTCCCAAGTCTTATTACCAAATAACTTGTCATTTAGCTTCATGATTGCTCCAAGGTACTTAGCAACTTGCTCTTCAGTGACATCTTCATCTTCTTCAGAGGAAGAATACTCATCAGAGCTCATGAATGGCAGAAGTAAATCCAATGGAATCTCTATGGTCTCATTGTGAGCCTCAGATTCCCATGGTTCCTCATTAGGGAACTCATTGGAGGCCAGTAGACATCCATTGAGGTCTTCCTCAGTGGCGCTCACTGCCTCTTCCTCCTCTCCAAATTCGGCCATGTTGATAGCCTTACACTCTCCTTTTGGATTCTTTTCTGTATTGCTTGGAAGAGTACTAGGAGGGAGTTCAGCAACTTTCTTACTCAGCTGACCCACTTGTGCCTCCAAGTTTCTAATGGAGGACCTTGTTTCAGTCATGAAACTTTGAGTGGTTTTGATTAGATCAAAGACCATGGTTGCTAAGTTAGAGTGGCTCTGCTTAGAATTCTCTGTCTGTTGCTGAGAAAATGATGGAAAAGGCTTGCCATTACTAAACCTGTTTCTTCCACCATTATTGTTGTTGAAACCTTGTTGAGGTCTCTGTTGATCCTTCCATGAGAGGTTTGGATGATTTCTCCATGAAGGATTATAGGTGTTTCCATAGGGTTCTCCCATGTAATTCACCTCTTCCATTGAAGGGTTCTCAGGATCATAAGCTTCTTCTTCAGATGAAGCGTCCTTAGTACTGCCTGGTGCAGCTTGTATTCCAGACAAACTTTGAGAAATCATATTGACTTGCTGAGTCAATATTTTGTTTTGAGCCAATATGGCATTCAGAGTATCAATTTCAAGAACTCCTTTCTTCTGATTCGTCCTATTGTTCACAGGATTCCTTTCAGAAGTGTACATGAATTGGTTATTTGCAACTATTTCAATGAGTTCTTGAGTTTCTGCAGGCGTCTTCTTCAGATGAAGAGATCCTCCAGCAGAGCTGTCCAATGACATATTGGACAGTTCAGATAGACCATCATAGAGCATGTTAGAAGGACACTTTCTGATCAATTGTTTGTATCTTTCCCAAGCTTCATAGAGGGATTCACCTTCCTTCTGTCTGAAGGTTTGGACTTCCACTCTAAGCTTACTCAATTTTTGAGGTGGAAAGAACTTTGCCAAGAAGGCATTGACTAGCTTTTCCCAAGAGTTTAGGCTTTCTTTAGGTTGTGAGTCCAACCATATCCTAGCTCTGTCTCTTACAGCAAAAGGGAATAGCATAAGTCTGTAGACCTCAGGGTCAACCCCATTAGTCTTGACAGTGTCACAGATTTACAAGAATTCAGCTAAAAACTGATGAGGATCTTCCAATGGAAGTCCATGGAACTTGCAATTCTGTTGCATTAGAGAAACTAATTGAGGCTTAAGCTCAAAGTTGTTTGCTCCAATGGCAGGGATAGAGATGCTTCTCCCATAGAAGTTGGGAGTAGGTGTAGTAAAGTCACCAAGCACCTTCCTTGCATTGTTGGCATTATTGTTGTGTTCGGCTGCCATGTCTTCTTCTTGTTTGAAGATTTCTGTTAGGTCCTCTACAGAGAGTTGTGCTTTAGCTTCTCTTAGCTTTCGCTTCAAGGTCCTTTCAGGTTCAGGGTCAGCCTCAACAAGAATGCTTTTGTCTTTGCTCCTACTCATATGAAAGAGAAGAGAACAAGAAAATATAGAATCCTCTATGTCACAGTATAGAGATTCCTTGAGGTGTCAGAGGAAAAGAAAAATAGAAGGAAGAGGTAGAAGAATTCGAACTTATCAAGAGGGATAGAGTTCGAATTGTGCATTAAGGAGGACTGTTAGTCCATAAATTGAGGGATGTGAGAATAAGGGAAGAATTTTCGAAAATAAAGTAAGAGATTTTGAAATAATTAAAAGAAATTTTGAAAAAATGATTGGTGATTTTCGAAAACTAAGATTGAGAAAGTAATTAAGTGATTTTTGAAAAAGATTTTGAAATTAGAAATCAAAAAGATATGATTGAAGACTATTTTGAAAAAGATGTGATTAAAAAGATATGATTGAAAAGTTATGGTTTTAAAGAGATATGATTGAAAAGATATGATTGAAAAATAATTTAAAAAGATTTGATTTTTAAAATTAAAGACTTGGCTAACAAGAAATTTAAAAGATATGATTCAGACATTAAACCTCTCTCAACAGAAAAGGCAACATACTTGAAATGTTTGAATCAAATCATTAATTGTTAGCAAGTATTATTGAAGAATGGAAATTGATTTTGAAAATATATGATTGAAAAGATATGATTTGAAAAAGATTTGATTTTGAAAAAATATGGAAATTTGAAAAAAAAAATTTGAATTAAAAACAAAATCTTCCCTCTTGTGCCATCTTGGCGTTAAACGCCCAGAATGGTATACATTCTGGCGTTTAACGCCCAAAATGCTACCCCTTTGGGCGTTAAACACCCAGCCAGGTACCCTGGCTGGCGTTTAAACGCCAGTTTTCCTTCTTCACTGGGCGTTTTGAATGCCCAGCTTTTTCTGTGTAATTCCTCTGCTGTATGTTCTGAATCTTCAATTCTCTGTATTATTGACTTGAAAAGACACAAATTAAAATATTTTTTGAATTTTTAATGATGAGGAATAATCAAAATGCCACTAAGATCAAATAAACAATGCATGCAAGACACCAAACTTAGAAGTTTGTATACAATTGACACTAACAAATTGAGAATGCATATGAGAAACAACAAAACACTCAAGACAAGAGAATGTAAAGATCAGAGCAAGGAAATCATCAAGAACAACTTGAAGATTAATGAAGACACATGATTGAATTCGAAAAAATGCAAGAAGAATAGAAACATGCAATTGACACCAAACTTAAAATGAGACACTAGACTCAACAAGAAACATAAAATATTTTTGGTTTTTATGATTTTGTAAATTTTTTTTTGTGCTTTTCTGAAAATTATATGGAAAAGAAAATAAAGAGATTCAAAGTTTTTAATGAGAATTCTAGGAATCATTGCAATGTTAGTCTAAAACTCCGGTCTAGGAATTAGACATGGCTTACTAGCCAGCCAAGCTTTCAGTGAAAGCTCCGGTCCAAAACACTAGACATAGCCAATGGCCAGCCAAGCTTTAGCAGATCATTACTTTCAATAGCAAAATTGATAGAAATCAACAAGCTCTTGTGATGATAAGTTGAAACCTCGGTCCAAAAGATTAGACATGGTTTTACAACCAGCCAGACTTCAACAAATCATCATGAAACTCTAGAATTCATTCTTAAAAACTCTGAAGAACAAATAAAATTTTTTGGAATTTTTCGAAAATAAAAAGTAAAAAGGCTTAAACATAAAATAAAATTACCTAATCTGAGCAACAAGATGAACCGTCAGTTGTCCAAACTCGAGCAATCCCCGGCAACGGCGCCAAAAACTTGGTGCACGAAATTGTGATCATCAATGGCGCCATCAACATGGTACGCTCAATTGCAATCTCAACTCTTCATCACAACTTCGCACAACTTAACTAGCAAGTGTACTGGGTCGTCCAAGTAATAAACCTTACGCGAGTAAGGGTCGATCCCATGGAGATTGTTGGTATGAAGCAAGCTATGGTCATCTTGTAAATGTCAGTCAGGCGGATTCAAATGGTTATGGAGGATTAATGAATAAAACATAAAATAAGGATAGAGATACTTATGTAATTCATTGGTGAGAACTTCAGATAAGAGTATGGAGATGCTTTGTCCCTTCCGTCTCTCTGCTTTCCTACTGTTTTCATCCAATCCTTCTTACTCCTATCCATGGCAAGCTGTATGTTGGGCATCACCATTGTCAGTGGCTACAGTCCCGTCCTCTCAGTGAAAATGTTCAACGCGCTCTGTCATAGCACGGCTATTCATCTGTTGGTTCTCGATCATGTCGGAATAGAATCCATTGATTCTTTTGCATCTGTCACTAACACCCCACAATCACGAGTTTGAAGCTCGTCACAGTCATTCAATCCTTGAATCCTACTCAGAATACCACAGACAAGGTTTAGACCTTCTGGATTCTCTTGAATGCCGCCATCAATTCTAGCTTATACCACGAAGATTCCGATTAAGGGATCCAAGAGATATCCACTCAATCTAAGGTAGAACGGAGGTGGTTGTCAGGCACACGTTCATAGGTGAGAATGATGATGAGTGTCACGGATCATCACATTCATCAAGTTGAGGAACAAGTGATATCTTAGAACAAGAATAAGCCGAATTGAATAGAAGAACAATAGTAATTGCATTGATACTCGAGGTACAGCAGAGCTCCACACCTTAATCTATGGTGTGTAGAAACTCCACCGTTGAAAATACATAAGAACAAGGTCTAGGCATGGCCGAGAGGCCATCCCCCATGATCTAAGAACTAGACGTCTAAAGATGAAAATACAATAGCAAAAGGTCCTATTTGTAGAAAACTAGTAGCTTAGGGTTTACAAAGATGAGTAAATGACATAAAAATCCACTTCCGGGCCCACTTGGTGTGTGCTTGGGCTGAGCATTGAAGCTTTCATGTGTAGAGACTTTTCTTGGAGTTAAACGCCAGCTTTTGTGCCAGTTTGGGCGTTTAACTCCCATTCTTGTGCCAGTTCCGGCGTTAAACGCCAGAATTCTTGAGCTGACTTGGAACGCCTATTTGGGCCATCGAATCTCGGGCAAATTATGGACTATTAAATATTGCTGGAAAGCTCAGGATGTCTACTTTCCAACGCAATTGAGAGCGTGTCAATTGGGCTTCTGTAGTTCCAGAAAATTCACTTCGAGTGCAGGGAGGTCAGAATCCAACAACATCTGCAGTCCTTTTCAGCCTCTGAATCAGATTTTTGCTCAAGTCCCTCAATTTCAGCCAGAAAATACCTGAAATCACAGAAAAACACACAAACTCATAGTAAAGTCCAGAAAAGTGAATTTTAACTAAAAACTAATAAAAATATAATAAAAACTAACTAAAGCATACTAAAAACATACTAAAAACAATGCCAAAAAGCGTATAAATTATCCGCTCATTAGTAGCCATTGATAACGGTGATCCACCAACATACAGCTTGCCATGGAAGAAGCGTTGCGTGCGTGAAAAAGAAGACAGTAGGGAAGTAGAGATTCAAATGACGGAGCATCTCCAAAACTCCAACCCATTCTCCATTACTGTGTAACAAGTATTTATTTCATGTTCTTTCACTTTTCACAATTAAAACTAAGAACCACTATTGATATCCTGACTAAGAATAATAAGATAACCATATCTTGCTTCAAGCCAGCAATCTCCGTGGAATCGACCCTTACTCACGTAAGGTATTACTTGGACGACCCAGTTCACTTGCTGGTTAGTTGTGTGGAATTACATAGTGTGAGTGTGATTTTCGTGTACCAAGTTTTTGGCGCCGTTGCCGGGGATTGTTCGAGTTTGAACAACTGACGGTTTATTTTGTTACTTAGATTAGGAAAAATTTGTCTTTTTGGTTTATAGTCTTTTACTTTCTTCTCAAAAAAAAATTTCTTCAAAAATATTATTTTTCTTTATTAATTGTTAGTTTCTCATTGAGTCTAGTTGCATGTTTTAAGTTTGGTGTCCTTTGTGTTTTTGTCATTAAAAAATATATAGTTTTTCTCTGTTCAATCCTTGCATTTGTTGAATGTGTCTATATTCTTGGGAATAGTTGCCCCTTTCAGTCTTCCTTTCTAAAATCTTTTTAAAAATAATTTTTCTTTGATTAAATCTTGTGCCTAATTTTAAGTTTAGTGTTCTCTTGTTAATTTTTCTTTAGTTTTCGAAAATTTTATTTTGGCTTTCTAAAAATTTTAAGTTTGGTGTTCTTTCTTTTTGTTCTTGTTGTTCTTGTGAGTCTTCAAAGTGTTCTTGAGTCTTCTTTGTGTTTTAATCTTAAAATTTTTAAGTTTGGTGTGCCTTGGTGTTTTCCCTCCAAAATTTTCGAAAACAAGGAGCATTGGATCTAAAAATTTTATGTCTTGTGTCTTTTGTGTGTTTTTCTCTTTCATAATAAAATTCAAAAATAAAAAATATATCTTTTCCTTTAATTGCTCATAATTTTCGAATTCATTAGTTTGATTTGGTCAAATTTTTTAAAAATCATATCTTTTTCAAAAACTCCTAACCACTTTCTCTCTCCTCATTCTTTTTCAAAAATCCTCATAATATATTTTCAAATTTTTTTATTTATTTTATCTTATTATTTCAAAAAAAAAGTAATAAATAAATATAATAAATTAAATAAAATAAATCCACATCATCTTCCTTTCTCCATCATGGACCTAAGTGGAAATGAACAGTCCAGAAGGACTCTGGGGTCATATGCTAACCCCAATACTACTTCATATGGGAGTAGTATCTGCATACCCTCCATAGAAGTCAGTAGTTTTGAGTTAAATCCTCAGCTCATTATCATGGTGCAGTAAAATTACCAGTATTTCGGTCTTCCACAGGAAGAACCTACTGAGTTTCTGGCACAGTTTTTACAAATTGCTGACACAGTACATGATAAGGAGGTAGATTAGGATGTCTACAGATTATTACTATTTCCATTTGCTGTAAAAGACCAAGCTAAGAGGTGGTTAAATAACCAACCTAAAACTAGCATAAGAACATGGAAACAGTTGTCAGACAAATTCCTGAATCAATATTTCCCTCCTAAGAGGATGACACAGCTAAGGCTGGACATCCAAGGCTTTAAACAAGAGGATAATGAATCCCTTTACAATGCCTAGGAGAGGTACATAGAGATGCTAAGGAAATTCCCCTCTGAAATGTTTTCAGAATGGGTGCAGTCAGACATCTTCTACTACGGGCTTACAGCAAAAGCTCAGATATCTCTAGACCACTCAGCTGGTGGATCTAAACACATGAGAAAAACAATTGAAGAGGATCAAGAGCTCATTGATACAGTTGCTAGAAATCAGCATCTGTACTTAAGTAGTGAGTCCTCCATAAAAGAAGAGGCTAAGGTAGTATCCACTGAACTTAGTCCTCTAGAATAAGTTACTGAAATCAATTAGCAATTATGTTATCTGACAGAATAGTTGGCAGAATTTAAAAAGATGTTACAAGACACTAAGGATACTAACAAGAACATGGAAGCACAACTTGACCAGACAAGACAGCAGTTATCAAAATAGATAACAGAAGAGTGCCAAGCAGTTCAATTAAGGAGTGGAAAAACATTGAATACCTCAACTCAAAGCTGTAGAAAGCCAAGAAAAGAACAAATAATAGAGGATGAGCAGACTGCTACCCAAAATCCCTTTGAGGACAGAAAGAGCCTAGAGATGAATGATTCTAGCGTTCAAACACCAGAAAAGGGTGAAAAACTGGCGTTAAACGCCCAGTGGATGCCCAGTTCTGGCATTCAAACGCCAAAAAAGGGAGAAAAATTGGCGTTAAACGCCCAACCCATGTTCAGTTTTGGCGTTCAAACGCCAGAAAAGGGAGGGAATCTGGCGTTAAACGCCAATCCAGCCCCCAATTATGGCGTTCAAATGCCTATGAGGGGTCAGACACTTGCGAGTGCTGATAATAGCTCACTCAAGAAGGCTTCTCAATCTACCTCTATAGGAAATGAACATGTAGCAACCAAGGTTGAAGAATACAAAGCCAACATACCTTATCCTCAGAAACTCCGCCAAGTGAAACAGGATAAACAATTTGCCCGCTTTGCAGACTATCTCAGGACTCTTGAAATTAAGATTCCGTTTGCAGAGTCACTTGAGCAAATACCCTCTTATGCTAAGTTCATGAAAGAGATCTTAAGTCATAAGAAGGATTGGAGAGAAACTGAAAAAAGTTTTTCTCACTGAAGAATGAAGTGCAATAATTTTAAAGAGCTTACCAGAGAAGCTTAAAGATCCTGGAAGCTTTATGATACCATACACATTAGAGGGTACCTGTACCAGGATAGCTTTATGTGATCTTGGGGCAAGTATCAACCTAATCCCTGCATCAACTATCAGAAAGCTTGGCTTGATTGAAGAGGTCAAACCAACCAGGATATATCTTCAACTTGCTGATGGCTCTATTAAATACCCATCAGGTGTGATTGAAGACATGATTGTCACAGTTGGGCCATTCGCCTTTCCCACTGATTTTGTAGTGCTAGAAATGGAGGAGCACAAGAGTGCAACTCTCATTCTAGGAAGACCTTTCCTAGCAACTGGACAAACCCTTATTGACGTCCAAAAAGTGGAAGTAACCCTGAGAGTCAATGAAGATGAGTTTAGGCTTAATGCTATTGAAGCAATGAAGCACCCAAACACATCAAAAGAATGCATGCATGTTGATATTATTAACTCCCTGGTACAGGAGATCAGTATGGCTGAGAGTCTCGAATCAGAGCTAGAGGATATCTTTAAAGATGTTTAGCCTGATCTGGAGGAACCAGAAGAAATAAAAGAACCTTTGAAAATTCCTTAGGAAGAGAAGAAACCTCCTAAACCCGAGCTCAAACCACTACCACCATCCCTAAAATATGCTTTTCTGGGAGAAGGTGAAACTTTTCCTATAATCATAAGCTCTGCCTTAGAGCCACAGGAAGAGAAAGCACTAATTCAGGTGCTAAGGACACACAAGACAGCTCTTGGGTGGTCCATTAGTGATCTCAAGGGCATTAGCCCAGCCAGATGCATGCACAAGATCCTACTAGAGGATAATGCCAAACCAGTGGTTCAACCACAAAGGCGGCTGAATCCAACCATGAAGGAGGTGGTGCAGAAAAAGGTCACTAAATTACTAGAGGTTGGGATTATTTATCCCATTTTTGATAGCCCCTGGGTGAGCCCTGTCCAAGTTGTACCCAAAAAGGGAGGCATGACAGTGGTTCATAATGAAAAAAATGAACTGGTTCCTACAAGAACAGTTACAGGGTGGCATGTGTGTATTGACTACAGAAGACTCAATACAGCCACCAGAAAGGATCATTTTCCTTTACCCTTCATAAACCAAATGCTAGAAAGGCTAGCAGGTCATGACTATTACTGCTTTCTGGATGGCTACTCAGGCTACAACTAGATTGCAGTAGATCCCCAAGATCAAAAGAAAATAGCATTCACATGTCCATCTGGAGTATTTGCCTACAGAAGGATGCCATTTGGTTTGTGTAATGCACCAGTAACCTTTCAGAGATGCATGCTCTCTATTTTCTCTGATATGGTGGAAAAATTTCTAGAAGTTTTCATGGACGACTTCTCAGTATTTGGAAATTCATTCAGCTCCTGTCTTGACCATCTAGCACTTGTTCTGAAAAGGTGCCAAGAGACCAACCTGATTTTAAATTGGAAGAAATGTCACTTTATGGTGACTGAAGGAATTGTCCGTGGGCACAAAATTCCGAACAAAGGCATAGAGGTGGATCAAGCTAAGGTGGAGGTAATCGAAAAATTACCACCACCCACCAATGTTAAGGCAATTAGAAGTTTTCTGGGACATACAGGATTCTACAGGAGGTTTATAAAGGATTTTTCAAAAATCGCAAAACCTCTGAGTAATCTGCTAGCTGCTGATACACCATTTGTCTTTGATACAGAGTGTTTGCAGGCCTTTGAGACTTTGAAGGCTAAGCTGGTCACAGCGCCTGTCATTTCTGCGCCGGACTGGACATTACCATTTGAACTAATATGTGATGCCAGTGACCATGCTATTGGTGCAGTATTGGGACAGAGGCATGACAAGCTTCTACACATCATTTACTACGCTAGCCGTGTTCTAAATAACGTGCAAAAAAATTCCACAACCACAGAAAAGGAATTGCTTGCAGTGGTTTATGCCATTGACAAGTTCAGATCCTATTTGGTAGGATCAAAAGTGATTGTGTACACTGACCATGCTGCTCTTAAATATCTACTTACAAAGCAGGATTTAAAACCCAGGCTCATAAGATGGGTGTTGCTTCTGCAAGAGTTTGATATAGAAATAAGAGACAGAAAAGGGACAGAGAATCAAGTAGCAGATCACCTGTCCCGGATAAAACCAGTAGAAGGGATGTCTCTACCCCTCACTGAGATCTCTGAAACCTTTCCGGATGAGCAATTCTTTTCCATTCAGAAGGTTCCATGGTTTACAGACATCGCAAACTATAAAGCTACAAGATTCTTTCCCAAGGATTTCAGTAGGCAGCAAAAGAAAAAACTGCTTTCTGATGCGAAGTATTACTTGTGGGATGAACAATATCTCTTCAAGAGATGCGCAGACGGACTAATTCGTAGGTGTGTGCCTAGAGATGAGGCGCAGAAGATCCTATGGCATTGCCATGGATCACAATATGGAGGACATTTCGGAGGTGAGCGAATAGCCACCAAAGTCCTCTAATGTGGCTTCTACTGGCCTACAATCTATAGAGACTCTTGAAAGTTTGTACGTAATTGTGACAGTTTCCAGTGAGCTGGTAATCTGCCTCATGGTTATGCTATGCCTCAACAAGGGATCCTAAAGACTGAGTTGTTTAATGTATGGGGTATTGACTTCATGGGTCTTTTCCCACCATCATACTCAAATACTTACATTCTGGTGGTAGTAGACTATGTATCTAAATGGGTGGAGGCAATTGCATCACCCACTAATGATACTAAGACAGTATAGAAGTTCTTCCAGAAATATATCTTTAGCAGATTTGGTGTCCCTAGAGCACTGATCAGTGATGGAGGCACTCATTTCTGTAATAAACAACTTTATACTGCCATGGTCCGATATGGAATTAGCTATAAGGTGGCAACTCCATATCATCCACAGACCAATGGACAAGCTGAAGTCTCTAATAGAGAACTAAAAAGAATCCTGGAACAGATTTTAATTGCCCGTAGAAAGGATTGGACAAAGATCTTGGATGATGCTCTATGGGCATACAGAACAGCATTCAAGACTGCTATAGGAACCTCTCCATACCAACTTGTGTATGGGAAGGCCTGTCACCTGCCCATGGAACTGGAGCATAAAGCCTACTGGGCAACCAGATTCCTAAACCTTGATGCCAAATGAGCTGGAGAGAAAAGATTGCTCCAGCTGAATGAGCTAGAGGAATTCAGACTCAATGCTTTTGAAAATGCCAAAATTTACAAGGAGAAAGCAAAAAGATGGCATGATAAGAACCTGTCATCCAGAGTCTTTGAGCCAGGACAAAAGGTTCTGCTGTTTAACTCTAGGCTCAGGCTATTCCCTGCGAAACTAAAATCCCGGTAGAGAGGACCACATGTGATTACAAGTGTCACCATATGGATATGTAGAGCTTCAGGATATTGACTCTGACAAAAAGTTCATTGTTAATGGACAGAGAGTCAAAGATTATCTTGAAAGCAATTTTGAGCAAGAATGCTCAAAACTGAGACTAGATTAAAGCTCAGTAAGGTCCAGCTAAAGACAATAAAGAAGCGCTTGTTGGGAGGCAATCCAATCTTATTTATCTATGTTAATCACTTTCTCATTTCATTTTCCATTGTTATTTTATGTTTTTTTTAGGTTGATGATCATGTGGAGTCACAAAAACAACTACAAAAATAAAAGAAAAATAAAAAATAGCATTAAAAAGAGCACACCCTGGAGGAGAAACTTACTGGCGTCTAAACGCGAGTAAGGATAGCAGAATGGGAGTTTAACGCCCAGTCTGGCACCATTTTGGGCGTTAAACGCCAGAAACAGGCTACAATTTGGCATTAAACACCAGAAACAGGTTGTAGCCTGGCATTTAACACCAGGAAAGGAATAAAAGCTGGCGTTTAACGCCAGAAACAAGCAGTAGTCCGGCGTTAAACACCAGGATTGCACATTAAAGGCGTTTTTGCACGCCTAAATGGAGCAGGGATGAGAAGGCCTTGAGCCGACAGGATCCCCACCAATCTCAACTCATTCTCTCTCCCTCCATCCCCTCCATTCTTTTGTTCTTCCCTTTCTTTCTTTCTTCTTTTGCTTGGGAACGAGCAAACCTTTTAAGTTTGGTGTGGTAAAAGCATTACTTTTTGTTTTTCCACAACCATTTATGGCACCTAAGGCCGGAGAAACCTCTAGAAAGAGGAAAGGAAAGGCAAAAGCTTCCACCTCTGAGTCATAGGAGATGGAAAGATTCATCTCAAAGGTCCATCAAGACCACTTCTATGAAGTTGTGGCTAAGAAAAAGGTGATCCTTATGCAGTTTAGCTGGAATTGTCATAGAGGAAGACATCCTCATTAAAGAGGACAAGCCCATCACTAAGAAAAGGATGGAGCAAACATAAGAGCCCACTCATGGACCTTAACAAGAGCATGCGGAATTCCCTCATCAAGAAATCCCTGAGATGCCTCATGGGATACATTTCATTCACGCAACTATTGGGAGCAACTAAGGATAGGAGCACCAAAATCACTAGGGATGGAGCAACAAAGGCAAGGAAGAGACATAGAGGAGCTCAAAAGCACCATTGGTTCTTCAAGAGGAAGACGCCACCCTCACTAAGGTGGACGCATTCCTTAATCTCCTTGCCAATTTATTTTCTGTTTTTGGTTTTGAGCTATATGTTTGGCTATGTTTTGTGTCTTCACTACATGATCATTAGTGTCTAGTGTCTATGTCTTAAAGCTATGAATAATTCCATGAATCCTTTACCTCTCTTAAATGAAAAATGTGCTTAATTACAAAAGAACAAAAAGTACTTAGATTTCAAATTTTATCTTGAAATTAGTTTAATTATTTTGATGTGGTGGCAATAATCTTTGTTTTCTGAATGAATGCTTGAATAGTGCATATTTTTATAGTAAAATTTATGAATGTTAAAATTGTTGGATCGTGAAAGAATGATGAACAAAGAGAAATGTTATTGATAATCTGAAAAATTATGAAATTGATTCTTGAAGCAAGAAAAAGCAGTGGAAAAAAAAGAAAAAAAAGTAGAAAAAAAAAGAGAAAGAAAAAGAAAAAGCAAGTAGAAAAAGCTAATAGCCCTTTAAACCAAAATTCAAGGGTAAAAACGATCCAGGGCTTTGAGCATTAATGGATAGGAGGGCCCAAGGAAATAAAATCCAGGCCTAAGCGGCTAAACCAAGCTGTCCCTAACCATGTGCTTGTGGCATGCAGGTCCAAGTGAAAAGCTTGAGACTGAGTAGTTAAAGTCGTGATCCAAAGTAAAAAGAGTGTGCTTAAGAGCTCTGGACACCTCTAACTGGGGACTTTAGCAAAGCTGAGTCACACCCAGTTATGTGTCTGTGACATTTATGTATCCGGTGGTAATACTGGAAAACAAAGTGCTTAGGGCCACGGCCAAGACTCATAAAATAGCTGTGTTCAAGAATCAACATACTTAACTAGGAGAATCAATAACACTATCTAAAATTCTGAGTTCCTATAAATGCCAATCATTCTGAATTTCAAAGGATAAAGTTAGATGCCAAAACGTTCAGAAGCAAAAACCTACTAGCCCCGCTCATCTAATTGGGACTAAGTTTCATTGATATTGTGAGATTCATTGTATATTATCTTCTTTTTATCCTATTTGATTTTCAGTTACTTGGGGACAAGCAACAATTTAAGTTTGGTGTTGTGATGAGCGGATAATTTATACGCTTTTTGGCATTGTTTTTAGATAGTTTTTAGTATGATTTAGTTAGTTTTTAGTATATTTTTATTAGATTTTAAGCAAAATTTACATTTCTGGACTTTTCTATGAGTTTGTGTATTTTTCTGTGATTTCATGTATTTTCTGGCTGAAATTGAGGGACCTGAGCAAAAATCTGATTCAGAGGCTGAAGAAGGACTGCTGATGCTGTTGGATTCTGACCTCCCTGCACTCGAAATAGAATTTTTGGAGCTACAGGGGTCCAAATGGCGCGCTCTAAATTGCGTTGGAAAGTAGACATTTAGGGCTTTCCAGAAATATATAATAGTCCATACTTTTCCCATGTTTAGATAATGCAAACTGGCGTTCAACGCCAGCTTTCTGCCCTATTCTGGCGTTAATTGCCAAAAACAAGTTACAAACCAGAGTTAAACGCAAAAAACAGGTTACAAACTGGCGTTTAACTTCAAGAATAACCTATGCACATGAAAGCTTTAATGCTCAGCCCCAGCACACACCAAGTGAGCCCCAGAAGTGGATCTCTACACTATCTATCTTAGTTTACTTATTTTCTGTAAACCTAGGTTACTAATTGAGTATAAAAACTACTTTTAGAGATTTATTTTGTACCTCATGACATTTTACATCTAAATTTGTATCTTTGATGGCATGAGTCTCTAAACCCCATGGTTGGGGGTGAGGAGCTCTGCTGTGTCTCGATGGATTAATGTAATTACTACTGTTTTTTCATTCAATCACGCTTGTTTCTATTCTAAGATATTCATTCGCACTTCAACATGATGAATGTGATGATCCGTGACACTCATCACCATTCTCAACCTATGAACGCGTGCCTGACAACCACTTCCGTTCTACATTAGATTGAATGTGTATCTCTTGGGTTCATGGTTTATGAGTTTGACTGCCTCTCCTGACAACAGAGCGTTCAATCCGTGAAACCAGAGTCCTCGTGGTATAAGCTAGAATCAATTGGCGGCATTCCTGAGATCCAAAAAGTCTAAACCATGTCTGGGAAGGGATGACTGTGATGAGCTTCAAACTCACAAATGTTGGGCGTAGTGATAGACGCAAAAGGATCACTGTATCCTATTCCAACACAAGTGAGAACCAACAGATGATTAGCCATGTACATGGACCATTTTCACTGAGAAGACGGATGGTAGCCATTGACAATGGTGATCCACCAACGTACAACTTGCCATGGAAGAAGCTTTGCGTGCGTGAAAAAGAAGACAGTAGGGAAGTAGAGATTCAAAGGACAGAGCATCTCCAAAACTCCAACCCATTCTCCATTACTTTATAGCAAGTATTTATTTCATGCTCTTTCACTTTTCACAATTAAAACTAAGAACCACTATTGATATCCTGAATAAGAATAATAAGATAACCATAGCTTGCTTCAAACCGGCAATCTCCGTGGAATCGACCCTTACTCATGTAAGGTATTACTTGGACGACCCAGTGCACTTGCTGGTTAGTTGTGCAGAATTACATAGTGTGAGTGTGATTTTCGTGCACCACTCTTCTATCCTCCCATGATATTAGAGCTCATGGAATTGAGATTTGAATCTCTTTTTATCGTTGGTGGGTGGTTCAGCTAGTTGCTTCCCTTTTCTTTTTCTGGAACTTGGTGAGGCCATTGAATAGAGAAGGAGGAGGCCGAATCCACAACACTAAACTTTGAATGGTGATTGTCCTCAAGCACAAAAAGAATTATGAGCAAAAGTAAGAAGAAAAGGGCTAGGAAAATGAGGTGTATGAATACTGTTGGTAGTGATGAAGTGGGATTAAAAGGAAAAATCTTGGACAGAGCAGAGCTTAGGAAGGAAAGAGGTGGAATGGGTACGGTGTCATATTTTTGGTTTGGAAAAAAAGTGATTTGGATTGTACGAGGAGATTGTATGAATAAGGCAAAGGTATATGAGCAAAGGAAGTGTTGCTTGTCAATTTAAAGTAAGGAAAAGAGTTATTGGAGCAGGACAAAGGGAGTTATAGTTCGGCTATATTGGAATGGAGGGTGAGGATTGAGTGGGTGTGATGAAGATGGATGGCTCATATGAGAAGGTGGAATGGAGATAAGGATTGAGGTTGGTTGTGGTGGCAATTATAGCTCGTTCATGGTATTGGAAGTGCAAGTGTCCTAGCAAGCTTATGCATGTAAAAGTGCTCTTTCCAAGGCACAAAGATGCAAGCTATGTGATTCCTTCCTTGCTATCTGCTTGTCTCCTAGCTTCCATCACATCTTCCTTCTTTTCTTTCCTGCAAGATAAAACAAAATATCAATTCCACCTTTGAGATAAAGACAAAAATAGTTGGTGGTGGTGAAAGAAATTGAAAACAAAAAGAATAAATTTATTACTTGGTGTTCTACGAGAGAAAAATTTTTGCTTTCTTATGCTTAAGGGAAAATAAATCAAATTATCTTTAAATCCAAAATTTAAGTAGCTTGTGGAACACCAAACTTAGATTGTGACTATAAGCTGCAAGATTGATGAATTAACTCCCTAAGATAAACTCAATTAATGTAAATGCCTCAAGATACTATCTTAAAGAGTTTTTGTTCACACCAAACTTGGTGTCCATCATAGGCTTCATGCAAAATCAGTGACCTTCCTCTACAATTGATTTTTTTTCCTTAAATGCATATGAAGAAACATTTTATTTCTAACTACTAAAGCATAAAATTGAAAGGATACTATGCATGGGTTGCCTCCCATGAAGCGCTCTTTTATCATCATTAGCTTGACGTTGCAACTTCTGTGTTCATGTCAATGGATTCACACTTTCTTCCTTGCTCCATGGTCCACCAAGGTAGTGCTTCACTCTATGGCTATTAACTGTGAATGTTTCTTTTGAAGCTTCACCCAGTAGCTCTAGGTAACCATGAGGAGACACTTTGGTGATGGTATAAGGACCAGTCCACTTGGATCTAAGCTTCCCAGGGAAAATTTTCAGTCTTGAATTGAAAAGCAAAACTCTTTGTCATGGTTCAAACGTCCTAGGTGCAATTCTCTTGTCATGCCATTTCTTTGTATATCCTAGCACTCTCATATGCTTCAAGTCTGAACTCTTCCAATTTATTTAGCTGCAACAATCTTTTCTCCCCTACTGCTTGGGCATCCAGATTAAGGAGTTTTGTGGCCCAAAAAGCTTTGTGCTCAAGCTCCACAGGGAGATGGCAACCTTTATCATATACTAACTGGAAAGGAAACCTCCCAATGGGAGTTTTGAATGCTGTTCTATATGCTCAGAGGGCATCATCTAGTTTCCTTGCCCATTCTTTTCTTGTGGCTCTTACAGTCTTCTCCAAAATCCTCTTCAGCTTTCTATTTGTAAGTTCAGCCTGGCCATTTGTCTGCGGGTGATAAGGTGTAGCCACCTTATGAGTTACGCCATATCTATGAAGAAGGGTGTTCAGATGTTTGTTGTGAAAATGGCTCCCACCATCACTAATAAGCCCTTTTGGTACTCAAACCTGGTGAATATATTTCTTCTGAGAAATTACAGAACCATATTTGCATCACATGTGGTGGTAGCTGTTGCTTCTACCCATTTTGAAACATATTCCACAGCCATTAAGATGTATTTGAATAAGTAAAATGGAGGGAAGGGGCCCATAAAATCAATTCCCCATATGTCAAATAGTTCCACTTCCAAAATAAACACCTGAGGCATCTCATTCTTCCTTGTCAATCCTCCTGTCCTTTGGCATTCATTGCATTGGCTTATAAATTCTCTGGCGTCCTTGAAGATAGAGGGCCAATAGAATCCACTTTGGAGGACTTTTTCAGCTGTCCTCTCAGCCCCAAAGTGGCCACCATAGCTTGAACTATGACAATGCCATAAAACATTTCTCATTTCTTCCTCTTGTACACACCTCCTAATCATTCCATCTGGGCACCTGGTGCACGAAATTGTGATCTCAATGGCGCCAACAGCTTGGTACACACAATTGTAATCTTAACTCTTTTTCACAACTTCACACAACTAACCAGCAAGTGCACTGGGTCGTCCAAGTAATAAACCTTACGTGAGTAAGGGTCAATCCCACGGAGACTGTCGGTTTGAAGCAAGCTATGGTCATCTTGTAAATCTCAGTCAGGCAGATTCAAATGGTTATGAAGCTTTGACAATTAAAAGACAAATAGACGTAAAATAAAGATAGACATACTTATGTAATTCATTGGTGGAAATTTCAGGTAAGCGTATTGATGAGCGGATAATTTATACGCTTTTTGGCATTGTTTTTATATAGTTTTTAGTTTGATTTAGTTTGTTTTTAGTATATTTTTATTATTTTTTAAGAAAAATTCAAATTTCTGGACTTTGCTATGAATTTGTGTGTTTTTCTGTGATTTCAGGTATTTTCTGGCTGAAATTGAGGGACCTGAGCAAAAATCTGATTCAGAGGCTGACAAAGGACTGCAGATGCTGTTGGATTCTGACCTCCCTGCATTCGAAGTAAATTTTTTGGAGCTACAGAACTTTAAATGGTGCGATCTTAATTGCGTTGGAAAGTAGACATCCAGGGCTTTCCAGAAATATATAATAGTTTATACTTTGCGCGAGTTTTGACAACATAAAATGGCGTCAAAACGCCAGCTCTCTGCCCTTTTCTGGCGTCAAAACGCCAGAACTGGCATAAAAGTTGGAGTTAAACACCCAAACTGGCACCAAAGCTGGTGTTTAACTCCAAGGAAGACCTCTACACGTGAAAGCTTCAATGCTCAGCCCAAGCACACATCAAGTGGGCCCGGAAGTGGATTTCTGCATCACTTACTTATTTCTGTAAACCCTAGTAACTAGTTTAGTATAAATAAAACTTTTTACTATTGTATTTTAATCTTGGCATCTATCTTTGATTAGTTTAGGCGATCTTAGACATTGGGGGCTGCCCATTCGGCCATTCCTGGACCATCATCACCTATGTATTTTCAACGGTGGAGTTTCTACACACCATAGATTAAGGTGCGGAGCTCTACTGTTCCTCAAGTATTAATGCAAAGTACTACTGTTTTCTATTCAATTCATGCTTATTCCTGTTCTAAGATATTCATTCACACACAAGAAAATGATGAATGTGATGATTATGTGACACTCATCATCAATCTCAAACTATGAATGCGTGCCTGACAAACACTCCCGTTCTACATGCAAACGAGCTTGAATGCATATCTCTTAGCCTTCTGGTTTATGATCAGAGTCTTCGTGGTATAAGCTAGAATTAATTGGCAGCATTCTTGAGATCCGGAAATTCTAAACCTTGTCTGTGGTATTCCGAGTAGGATCTGGGATGGAATGACTGTGACGAGCTTCAAACTCGCAAGTGTTGGGCGTAGTGACAAACGCAAAAGTATCAATGGATCCTATTCCAACATGAGTGAGAACTGACAGATGATT
Organism: Arachis stenosperma; assembly: GCF_014773155.1. Lineage (NCBI taxonomy): Eukaryota > Viridiplantae > Streptophyta > Magnoliopsida > Fabales > Fabaceae > Arachis > Arachis stenosperma. The sequence goes on from NC_080380.1 coordinate 46,363,132, forward strand.
AGCCATGCGGTGACAGCGCATTTGGATTCATTTTCACTGAGAGGACAGATGGTAGCCATTGACAACGGTGATCCCCCAACATACAGCTTGCCATAGAAAGGAGTATGAAGGATTGGATGAAGGCAGTAGGAAAGCAGAGATTCCAAAGGAATAACACATCTCCATACGCTTATCTGAAATTTTCACCAATGAATTACATAAGTATCTCTATCTTTATTTTATTTTTATTTATCTTTCAATTATCAAAACTCCATAACCATTTGAATCTGCCTGACTGAGATTTACAAGATGACCATAGCTTGCTTCAAGCCGACAATCTCCGTGGGATTGATCCTTACTCACGTAAGGTTTATTACTTGGACGACCCAGTGCACTTGTTGGTTAGTTGTGCAAAGTTGTGAAAAAGAGTTGAGATTATAATTATGCGTACCAAGTTGTTGGCGCCATTGTGTATCACAATTTCGTGCACCATATTTTTGGCGCCGTTGCTAGGGATTGTTCGAGTTTGGACAACTGACGGTTCATCTTGTTGCTCAGATTGGGTAATTTTCTTCTTGTTTCAACCTTTATTTTCTTTTCAAAAAGTTTTCAAAAATCTTTCAAAATTTTTCTTCTTTTTCCTTTTCCAAAATTAATTTTCGAAAAACCCAAAAAAAATTCATAAAATCGTAAAAACTCAAAAATATTTCATGGTTCTTGTTTGAATCTAGGGCCAAATTTTAAGTTTGGTGTCAATTGCATGATTTTAATTGTCTTGCAATTTTCGAAACACATGCATTGTGTTCTTGATGATCTTCAAGTCATTCTTGATGAATTGCCTTGTTTGATCTTTCATGATTTATTGATTTGCACTACATGATGTTCTACATATGCATTCTTGCATTCATATGGCCCAAACATGAGAAAGTTCTAAGTTTCGTGTCCTCCATGTTTTCTTTCATTAAGAAAACTGAGTTCTTGATGTTCATCTTGATCTTCAAGACTGTTCTTGGTGTTTATCTCGACGTTCATAATGTTCTTGCATATATCTTGTGTTTTGATCCAAGAATTATATGTTTCGACTCATTTTGTTGTTTTTCAAAATTGAAAACATATCTTTTTGAATAAAGGATTTAGCAAAATGAAGATCCAAGAACATAAAGCAGAGGAATTACAGAGAAAAAGCTAGACGTTCAAAACGCCCAGTGAAGAAGGAAACTGGCATTTAAACGCCAGCCAGGGTACCTGGCTGGGCGTTTAAACGCCCAAACCATGCAGCAATTGGGCGTTAAACGCCCAAAACATGCAGCTCCTGGGCGTTTAACGCCAGGATGACACAAGGAGAGGAATTTTGTTTTCAAATCAAATCTTTTTCAAATCTTCATATTTTTTCAAAATTAAATCTTTTTCAAATCAAATATTTTCAATCATATCTTTTTCAAAATCATATCTTTTCAAACATATATTTTTCAAAAATCAAATCTTTTCCTCATATTTTCAAAAATCTTGATTCAAAAATTTCAAGTTTGTTACTTTCTTGTTAAGAGAGATTCAATATTTTAATTTTAGAATCATATCTTTTAGTTTCTTGTTAATCAATTCATTAAATTTTAAAAGTCAAATCTTGTTAATCTTATCTTTTCAACCATATCTTTTTAAATCATATCTTTTTTTTTTGAAATCACATTTTTTTAAATTCTAATTTCAAAATCTTTTTATAACTTCTTATCTTTTTCAACTTTATTTCTTATATTTTTCAAAACCACAACCAATCTTTCAAAATTTATTTTAAATTTTATTCTTTTTATTTTCGAAAATTCTCCCCCCTCTCTTATCTTTTTCTATTTAAACACTAACATTCCTCCTCCATTGTCAATTCGAACTCCATCTCTCTTTGTGTGTTCGAATTCTTCCTTACCTACCTCTTCCTTCCATTCTTGTTTTTCTCTGACACCTCAAGGAATCTCTATACTGTGACATAGAGGATTCCATATTTTCTTTGTTTTCTTCTCTTTCATATGAGCAGGAACAAAGATAAAGGCATACTTGTTGAAGCTGATCCTAAACCTGAAAGGACTCTGAAGAGGAAGCTAAGATCAGCTAAAGCATAAAACTCTGAAGAGTACCTCACTGAAATTTTTGAAAAGGAAGCAGCAAAAAAAACAATTATGGCCGAACCAAACAACAATGCAAGGAAGATGCTTGGTGATTTCACTACACCAACTTCGAACTTCTATGGAAGAAGCATCTCATCCCTGCCATAGGAGCAAACAATTTTGAGCTAAAGCTTCAATTAGTTTTTCTACTGCAACAGAACTGCAAGTTTCATGGACTTTCATCAGAAGACCCTTATCAGTTCTTAATTGAGTTCTTGCAGATCTGTGATACTGTTAAGACCAATGGAGTTGATCCTGAAGTCTACAAGCTTATGCTTTTCCCTTTTGCTGTAAGAGACAGAGCTAGAACATGGTTGGACTCACAGCCTAGAGATAGCCTGGACTCTTGGGATAAGCTGGTCACGACTTTCTTAGCCAAGTTCTTTGCTTCTCAAAAGCTGAGCAAGCTTAGAGTGGATATTCAAACCTTCAGACAAAAAGATGGTGAGTCCCTCTATGAAGCTTGGGAAAGATACAAGCAACTGACCAAAAAGTGTCCTTCTGACATGCTTTCAGAATGGACCACATTAGATATATTCTATAATGGTTTGTTTGAATTTTCCAAGATGTCACTGGATCACTCTGTAGGTGGATCCATTCACCTAAATAAAATGCCTGCAGAAGCTCAGGAACTTATTGAAATGGTTGCAAATAACCAGTTCATGTATACCTCTGAGAGATATCCTGTGAGTAATGGGACGCCTCAAAAGAGAGGAGTTCTTGAAATTGATGCTCTGAATGCCATACTGGCTCAGAATAAAATATTGACCCAACAGTCAATATGATCTCTCAGAGTCTGAATGGATTGCAAAATGCATCCAACAGTGCTAAAGAAGCATCTTCTGAAGAGGAAGCTTATGATCCTGAGAACCCTGCAATAGCAGAGGTGAATTACATGGGTGAAGCCTTTGGCAACACCTATAATCCTTCATGGAAAAATCATCCAAATTTTTCATGGAAGGATCAACAGAAGCAAGGCTTCAATAATGGTGGAAGAAACAGGTTTAGCAATAGCAAACCTTTCCCATCATCATCTCAGCAGCAGACAGAGCATTCTGAGCAGAACTCTTCTAGCTTAGCAAACATAGTCTCTAATCTATCTAAGGCCACTCTTAGTTTCATGACTGAAACAAGATCCTCCATTAGAAATTTGGAGGCACAAGTGGGCCAGTTGAGTAAAAGGGTTACTGAAACTCCTCCTAACACTCTCCTAAGCAATACAGAAGAGAATCCTAAAGGAGAGTGCAAGGCTATTGATATAATCAACATGGCCAAAACCTTAGAGGAAGAGGAGGACGTGAATCCCAATGAGGAAGACCTCAGGGGACATCCAATGGTCAGTGTGGAATCCCCTAATAAGGAACCAAAGGAATCTAAGGCTCATACAGAGACCATAGAGATTCCCTTGGACCTCCTTTTACCATTCATGAGCTCTGATGACTATTCATCTTCTGAAGAGGATGAAGACATTGTTGAAGGGCAAGTTACCCAATATTTAGGAGCAATTATGAAACTGAATGCCAAGCTATTTGGTAATGAGACTTGGGAGGAAGAGCCTCCCTTGCTCACCAATGAACTGAATACATTGGTTCAGTAAAATTTACCTCAAAAGAAACAGGATCCTGGTAAATTCTTAATACCATGTACCATAGGCACCATGACCTTTGAAAAAGCTCTGTGTGACCTGGGCTCAGGGATAAACATGATGCCCCTCTCTGTAATGGAGAGACTAGGAATCTATGAGGTACAGGCTGCCAAATTCTCATTGGAGATGGCAGATAAATCTTTGAAAAAGGCTTATGGACTAGTAGAGGACGTGCTAGTGAAGGTTGAAGGCCTTTACTTCCCTGATGATTTCATAATCCTAGACACTAGGAGGGATGAGGATGAATCCATCATCCTTGGAAGACTCTTCCTAGCCACAGCAAGAGCTGTGATTGATGTTGACAGAGGAGAGTTGATCCTTCATTTGAATGAAGAATGCCTTCTAGTAAAGACTCAAGGTTCTCCATCTGTAACCATGGAGAGTAAGCATAAAGAGCTTATCCCAATACAGAGTCAAACAGAGCCCCCACATTCAAACTCTAAGTTTGGTGTTGGGAGGCCACAGCCAAACTCTAAGTTTGGTGTTGAGAGATCTCAACCATACTCTGATCATCTGTGAGGCTCCACGAGAGCTCACTGTCAAGCTATTGACATTAAAGAAGCGCTTATTGGGAGGCAACCCATTTTTATTTTAATTTTATCGATATTATTTTGTTTTCTTTTAGGTTGATGATCATGTGAAGTCACAAAGACAATTACAAAAATAAAGAAAAAAAAATCAAAAACAGCATTAAAAACAGCAGACCCTGGAGGAAAGACTTACTGGCGTTTAACCGCTAGTAAGGGTAGTAACATGGGCGTTTAAACGCCCAATCTGGCACCTTTCTGGGCGTTTAAACGCCAGAATAGGGCACTAGACTGGCATTTAAACGCCAAAATAGGGCAACAAACTGGCATTTAGACGCTAGAATAGGATGGAAAGCTGGCGTTTAAACGCCAGAACAGGGCAGCAGACTGGCGTTTAAACGCCAGAATTGCACTCTTAAGGCATTTTGAACGCCCAATTGGAGCAGGGAAGAGAATTCCTTGACCCCTCAGGATCTGTGGACCCCACAGGATCCCTGGTGTGCGAAATTGTGATCACTACTTTTCACAACTCAAATAATCCCTAGTAATGGCCCCAAAAACTTGGTGCTCAATACCATGGCATAAACACAACTTTGCACAACTAACCAGCAAGTGCACTGGGTCGTCCAAGTAATAAACCTTACGCGAGTAAGGGTCGATCCCACGGAGATTGTTGGTATGAAGCAAGCTATGGTCACCTTGTAAATCTTAGTTAGGCAGACTCAAATGGGTATAGATGATATATGAATAAAACATAAAGATAAAGATAGAGATACTTATGTATTTCATTGGTAGGAATTTCAGATAAGCGTATGAAGATGCTTGGTCCCTTCCGTTTCTCTGCTTTCCTATTGTCTTCATCCAATCCTTCTTACTCCTTTCCATGGCAAGCTTATGCAAGGGTTTCACCGTTGTCAGTGGCTACCTCCGATCCTCTCAGTGGAAATGTTCAACGCACCCTGTCACGGCACGGCTATCCATCTGTCGGTTCTCGATCAGGCCGGAATAGAATTCAGTGATTCTTTTGCGTCTGTCACTAACGCCCCGCCCTCAGGAGTTTGAAGCACGTCACAGTCATTCAATCATTGAATCCTACTCAGAATACCACAGACAAGGTTAGACCTTCCAGATTCTCTTGAATGCCGCCATCAGTTCTTGCCTATACCACGAAGACTCTGATCTCACGGAATGGCTGGCTCGTTTGTCAGGCGAGCACTCGGTTGTCAGGCGATCAACCATGCATCCTGTATCAGGAATCCAAGAGATAAACATTAGAGCCTCGTTTGCTTGTAGAACAAAAGTGGTTGTCAGTCACTTTGTTCATAAGTGAGAATGATGATGAGCGTCACATAATCATCACATTCATCAAGTTCTTGAGTGCGAATGAATATCTTAGAATAAGAACAAGCGGAATTGAATAGAAGAACAGTAGTAATTGCATTAATACTCGAGGTATAGCAGAGCTCCACACCTTAATCTATGGTGTGTAGAAACTCCACCGTTGAAAATACATAAGAACAAGGTCTAGGCATGGCCGTGAGGCCAGCCCCCGGAACATGATCAAAGGATTCAAAGACCTAAAGATGATCTAAGATCCCCCGATGAAAATACAATAGTAAAAGGTCCTATATATAGAGAACTAGTAGCCTAGGGTGTACAGAGATGAGTAAATGACATAAAAATCCACTTCCGGGCCCACTTGGTGTGTGCTTGGGCTGAGCATTGAAGCATTTTCGTGTAGAGACTCTTCTTGGAGTTAAACGCCAGCTTTTATGCCAGTTTGGGCGTTTAACTCCCATTTTGGTGCCAGCTCCGGCGTTTAACGCTGGGAATTCTGAGGGTGATTTTGAACGCCGGTTGGGGCCATCAAATCTTGAGCAAAGTATGGACTATCATATATTTCTGGAAAGCCCAGGATGTCTACTTTCCAATGCCGTTGAGAGCGCGCCAATTGGGCTTCTGTAGCTCCAGAAAATCCACTTCGAGTGCAGGGAGGTCAGAATCCAACAGCATCTGCAGTCTTTTCAGTCTCTGAATCAGATTTTTGCTCAGGTCCCTCAATTTCAGCGAGAAAATACCTGAAATCACAGAAAAACACACAAACTCATAGTAAAGTCCAGAAAAGTGAATTTTAACTAAAAACTAATAAAAATATACTAAAAACTCAACTCAAACTACTAAAAACATACTAAAAACAATGCCAAAAAGCGTACAAATTATCCGCTCATCACAACACCAAACTTAAATTGTTGCTTGTCCCCAAGCAACTGAAAATCAAATAAGATAAAAAGAAGAGAATATGCAATGAACTCCAAAAACATCTATTGTTCATACCCTGACCGAGCTCTCCAAACTCGGTAAAGCTGATAGAAGGCCCGACCTCGACCCAAGGCCCACGTTCGAGGTCGGACCTCGGACAAACAGGCCAAAGAAAGGCCCATCAGAAGGAACTAAGCCCAAAACCTAAAGGCCGAAAGGGCCTGGGAAAGGCGGTTCCGCAAAGATAGAGATGAATCTCCCAAAAGATAAGATAAGATAAGAATATCTTATCCAGGGATGATCGCAGCCAACTACTATAAATACACTGGAGCACCCAGGTATAACTCATACTCTAATTCTACTTGATATCTGCTTGGACCCATGCTAACTTAAGCATCGGAGTGTCATTGCAGGTACAACCCCCCGCCGTTCAGCACAACCAGCTCGGGTCACAGACCCCCCACCTCGGGCCTTGCCAGAAGACCGAGCTACACGTTTCAGGTAACCCTCGGAACATTGGCGCCGCTGCCGGGGACCTGGAAGTCATCCCTTTACCATGGCGGACGACCCTCCCAACAATAACCACGCTACATCAGAACAAGAAGAGGAAGTTGACACCGGAGAACGGCCGGACAGCCCTCTATCACCACGCACTCCAGGAGGAAACAAACAGAATCGCCCAAAGACATCACCCCCAGACAAAGATCCACAAAATCCCGAAAGAGAAAAAAGTTCGGAGATTCTGGAAACAGTTCGGGCACAACAAAGCCGGCTGAGACAACTCGAAGAGGACGTAAAGAAGCAGAAGGAAACTGAACAGGATCTGAGAAGGGAAGCTCGCAAACGCAGAGAATTGGAAGAAAAACTGCGGAAGATAGAGGCCAACCTAAAAGATCGGACGGAACACGGCACCACTCCCGAAAGCAACCATGATCCCTTCACACAAGAGATCATGAAAGAGAAGGTACCGCGAAACTTCAAACCACCAGATATGGACCTCTACGACGGCACCACCGATCCAAGTCATCACCTCAGCAATTTCAGAAGCAGAATGTACTTAGTCGACGCCTCCGACGCGATTCGATGCAAAGCCTTCCCCACCACTCTCACTGAGTCAGCCATGAAGTGGTTCGACAACCTGCCACCAGGATCAATCTCCAGCTTTGAAGACCTGACCAAAAAATTCTTAACAAGGTTCTCTATTCAAAAGGACAAGGCAAAACATGCCCCCAGCCTACTCGGGATCAAACAAGGCAACCAAGAAACTCTCAGAGAGTACATGGAGCGATTCAACAAGGCCTGCCTGGACATACAACACTTGCCCACGGAAGCAGCCATCATGGGACTAGCAAACGGCCTAAAAGAAGGACCGTTTAGCCAATCCCTATCCAAAAGATACCCGACCTCCTTATACGAAGTACAAGAACGGGCAGGAAAGTATATCAACATGGAAGAAACCTCCCAGCTGAGAGACTCTTCCAGGAAGGAGTCAACCTACCCGCCCCGAGATCGAGATCGGGAACAGAAAAAGAAAGAAGAATCCAACTCGGACAAGCCACGAAAATACCACAGCTACACTCCCCTCCGAGTCTCCCTGGTAGACGTCTACAGAGAAGTATGCCACACCGAGAAGATCCCACCACCCAAACCTCTGAAGCACAAGAGAGCAGGAAGAGATCGGTCCGAGTACTGCGAATATCACAGACTCTACGGCCACTCTACTAACGACTGCCACGACTTAAAGAATGTTATAGAAAAGCTAGCCAGAGAGGGAAAACTCGACAGATACATAGCTGAGAAAGGAGAAGAAACCAGAAAGAGAAGACGGGGAGATAACGAAGATCGGGCCGAGCAAACACGAACCCCGCGAACTCCTGAAAGGCACATACACATGATAAACGGAGGTTTCGCAGGGGGAGGGACATCCAAATCCTCACGGAAGAGACACCTCAAAGAAGTCTACCATGTCCGAGAAGACAGCCCCTTACCCGAGTTACCTACTATCTCATTTACCCGAGAAGATGCTCTTGGAATAATACCCGGACACGACGACCCTATGGTGATCACCATCATCCTAGCCAACGCCAACTTACATCGAACCCTGATCGACCAAGGAAGCTCAGCAGATATCCTGTTCAAAGCAGCCTTCGACAAGCTCGGACTCGAAGAAAAAGAGCTAAAAGCCTATCCCACCGACCTGTTTGGACTAGGAGATACCCCGATCCGCCCCTTGGGATACATCTCATTACACACTACCTTTGGAAAAGGCGAGCAAACCAAAACACTAAGCATCGACTACACGGATCTCAACAAAGCCTGCCCCAAAGATCCATATCCACTACCGAACATCGACGCCTTAGTCGATGCCGCTTCGGGCTACAGATACCTCTCCTTCATGGATGCATACTCGGGATACAATCAAATCCCGATGTATGGACCCGACCAAGAAAAGACCTCGTTCATAACCCCAAGGGCAAACTACTGCTACGTAGTAATGCCCTTCGGGCTGAAGAACGCAGGGGCAACCTACCAGAGGCTAATGAACAAAGTGTTCTCAGAACACATCGGGCTACAGCTAGAGGTGTACGTCGACGACATGCTAGTAAAGACACAAGAAGACAGAAACTTGGTCGCCGACCTCAGCAGTATCTTCGACACCCTCCGGAAACACAACATAAGACTTAACCCGACAAAGTGCACCTTCGCCGCAGAAGCCGGGAAGTTCTTAGGCTTCATGCTGACTCAGAGAGGCATCGAAGCAAACCCGGACAAATGCCAAGCAATACTCAATATGAAAAGCCCGACGTGTGTCAAAGAAGTACAACAACTAAATGGGAGACTAGCCGCCCTATCAAGATTCTTGGCAGGATCAGCGATAAGATCACTCCCTCTCTACTCACTCCTAAAGAAAGGGAAACCCTTCTCTTGGACCCCGGAATGCGAAAAGGCCTTCCAAGAATTCAAGGAATTCCTCGGGCGGCCACCAATCTTAACCCGACCTCTAAAAGGGGAAGAGCTCGTACTATACCTGTCGGTCGGACATCGGGCAGTCGCCTCGGCACTAATACGAGAAAATGAGGAGGGGCAACACCCCATATACTTCGTAAGCAAAGCACTACAAGGGGCCGAATTAAACTATCAGAAAATAGAGAAAATCGCCTATGCACTAGTGTTCACAGCTCGGAGACTCCGCCCCTACTTTCAAGCCCACACCATCAAAGTCCGGACAAACCAACCCATGAGACACATCCTACAAAAGACAGACATGGCAGGACGAATCCTACAATGGGCGGTGGAATTGTCCGAGTTCGACCTCCACTATGAAGCCCGGACTGCCATAAAATCTCAATACCTAGCCGACTTCGTCGCAGAATACACTGAGACCCCGGGAACCCCACTCTCATGGAATCTGTATGTCGACGGATCCTCAAACAAAACAGGAAGCGGGGCCGGTGTTATACTCGAAAGCGATCAAGGAACACGGATTGAGCTATCCCTAAAATTCGAGTTCCAGGCCTCAAATAACCAAGCCGAATACGAAGCCCTACTAGCGGGACTAAAACTAGCCGAAGAGGTCAGAGCAAAGAGGATCACGATCTTCAGCGACTCCCAGGTCGTCACATCACACGTAAATGGAAGCTACCAGGCCAAAGACCCTACTATGAAAAAATACCTGGACCAAACACAGGCGCAATTACGACACTTCCCGGAAATACAAATCCAGCACATACCCCGGGAGCAAAATGCCCGGGCAGACGCCCTCTCAAAACTGGCTAGCACCAAGCCCGGAGGGAACAACAGAAGTCTCCTCCAAGAAACTCTACAATCCCCCTCCGTGTTAAGGGAGGAAGAAATACTAAATATATCCGGGCAACAACAAGGATGGATAACCCCCATACTCAACTATCTGAAATCGGGAACTCTCCCCGCCGAAAGAAAAGAAGCTAAAAGGCTTACAAAAGACGCCCAGAACTACACGTTAATCCACGACGTATTATACAGAAGAGGATTCTCAAACCCCCTCCTGAGGTGCGTCCCGACCACAGAAACAAAGAGCGTCCTCGAAGAAGTCCACAAAGGCATGTGTGGGAACCATCTCGGAGCCCGGGCCCTGTCCAAGAAAATAGTCAGAGCCGGGTTCTACTGGCCGACCTTGCAAAGAGACGCGGCAGAGTTTGTGAAAATATGCCCCCCCTGCCAAAAACACGCCAATTTTCACAAAGCACCGCCCGAAGACCTCATAAGCATCACCGCACCATGGCCCTTCGCAAAGTGGGGACTCGACCTACTCGGCCCATTCCCACAAGGACCGGGGCAAGTCAAGTACCTCATAGTAGGGGTCGACTACTTCACAAAGTGGATCGAGGCTGAACCCTTAGCCACTATTACGGCTCAGAAAAGCCGTAAATTCCTATACAAAAACATTGTCACGAGGTTCGGAGTCCCCTACTCCATCACAACAGACAATGGAACACAGTTCACAGACACAAGTTTTCAGAACTTGGTGGCCGAGCTAAAAATCAAACAGCAGTTCACATCGGTCGAACACCCGCAAGCCAATGGACAAGCAGAGGCCGCAAATAAAGTCATCTTGGCCGGGTTAAAACGAAGACTCCAAGAGGCCAAAGGGGCATGGGCCGATGAACTCCCCCAGGTATTATGGGCATATCGGACAACCCCGCACTCTACAACAGGAGAATCCCCATTCCGACTAGCCTACGGAATGGAGGCAATGATTCCCGTCGAAATAGACGAAGGATCACCCAGAACCATCTTCTACAACGAAGGAGGCAACCCTCAGGCACAAAGGGAAGAACTCGACCTCCTACCCGAGGTCCGAGAAAGAGCCCGAATCAGAGAAGAAGTCTTAAAACGACGAACGGCCCTCAGATATAACCGAAAGGTGATAAAACGAAGCTTCTCCACTCACGACCTGATTTTAATCCGAAACGACATCGGAACACAAAAATCGGGAGAAGGAAAGCTAGCCGCAAATTGGAAGGGGCCCTACAAAGTAACAGAAGTTTTAGGGACAGGCTACTACAAGATATCCGACCTAGAAGGCAATGAGCTGCCTAGAACCTGGCACGCCTGTAACCTAAGACGATACTACAGCTAGAAAAACTTAACCCGAGGTGTACTCTTTTTCCCCACGAGGGTTTTTTAATGAGACACCCGGTTAAGTAGGACACCCGACCTAGTCAAAAGGGTAAACACTTTGTACATATTCTTCTTTTTAATACTAATCAAATTTCTTTATTTTCTCTTTCTCGTTATAAAGCATATCCTAAAAAGTACCCCACCAAGGCGCATTAATTTATGCTCGGCAAAACGCAAAAAATCATTTGCCAAAGGCCATACGAGGTCGGCAAAGATGAAGCGACGAGGTTCAAATTAATGTGAGAAGTTATAAAAGTAACTCTGAAATGGCTCAAAAAGCCAAATAGAAAAGAAGTTACAAAAATAACTTAAAAAAGGCCGACCAAACAACGAAGTCGGACCTGACCAAAGGGGTACTCAAGGATCCCGATGTCCGAGAGTAAACTCGGACCCAAGAAAGAAGCTGGCAAAGAACCAGGACTTCGAGAAACGCTAGCTAAAAAGTTGTTACCCAAAAACAACTAAAAAGCAAAAAGCGAGAAAGTCAAGGCGCTAGCTAAAAAGTTGTTACCCAAAAACAACTAAAAAGCAAAAAGCGAGAAAGTCAAGGCGCTAGCTAAAAAGTTGTTACCCAAAAACAACTAAAGTTGTTACCCAAAAACAACTAAAAAGCAAAAAGCGAGAAAGTCAAGGCGCTAGCTAAAAAGTTGTTACCCAAAAACAACTAAAAAGCAAAAAGCGAGAAAGTCAAGGCGCTAGCTAAAAGGTTGTTACCCAAAAACAACTAAAAAGCAAAAAGCGAGAAAGTCAAGGCGCTAGCTAAAAAGTTGTTACCCAAAAACAACTAAAAAAGCAAAAAGCGAGAAGTCAAAGCGCTAGCTAAAAAGTTGTTACCCAAAAACAACTAAAAAAGCAAAAAGCGAGAAGTCAAAACGCTAGCTAAAAAGTTGTTACCCGAGAACAACTAAAAAGCATAAAAGCGGAACGAGACAATCGAAACACAAAGCATGGCATAATAAAGCTACAAGAGTAGCTAAAATAGCAGAACAGGTGTCCAAAATGTTTGCAGAAAACATCCAAAAAACAAAAAGCCCACAGGTCGGGCAAAGGCACAAAAAGTACAAAAAATTACAGAGGATCAAGGCCCTTTCCAGACTCCGCATCAACACCTGGCTGAAACATGGATATCGGGACTGCAGGAACAGCACCATCGCCTGGAACCTCCATACCAACTCTATCCTCGGCCAAAGGTGAAGTCGGGTTCACGACCGGAGCCTCGGGGTCGGACACCGGAGCCTTGGGGTCGGACATCGGAACCTCATCCTCAACAGGGGCAGGAACAATCTTCCCCTCCACAACCATGTTATCCGTACTGAACAAACTGAGATCCAATTCGGGAGCAAGAACCCGGACCTGATCCCTCAAATTCACAAACATAGCATCCATACCCTTGGCCACATTATCTTCCAGCTCATAAAAGTCACCCCGAGCAGATTGCAGCTTCTCCTTCGTCTCCACAAGCTCAGCATACAGCTTGGTATAGTTCTCCGTCGCCACCCTCGCCATCTCCTCAGACGTCTTCGCCACCGCCACAGCCGCAGTAGCCCTAGTCTTCTCTTCCTCCAAAGACTCCTCCAGCTCGGCAATCCTAGCATCCTTCAGCTGACTAACCTTATCAAGCTCGGACCGGGCCTTCTCAAGTCGGGAGCTGGTCGCCCCAAGGGGAGCTTTCTTAAACTCCCGAGCAATGGCGGCATGAAGGCTAGCCATCCGAACACAACTCCGCGCCATATACTGAAAGTGATGCTCCATGGACGCATCATCAGTAGAAATAAAAGTCTGAGGAAGAATGTGCTGCTCAACCCAACCGAGAGCATCGAAATCCTTGTCATTGAAACCAGCAGGCTCTCGGGAAGTCTTCTGTTTCTTGGGGGGAGGACCCGAGGTCGAGGTCGGGGAAAGCTGACCGGGTCCGGAGGTCGGAGGATCCTGAGTTATAGCTCGGAACTGAGGGACCGGAATGGTCTTCGACCGAGTCTGAACACCAATTATAGTCTTCTGCGGAGAAGGTCGGGGAGAAGCTTCAGCCTCGATATTCCGAGATGCCGCAGATTTCTTCGCTCGACGGAGAAACTTCATAGAATCAGCCTGAGAAGACATCTCTGCAGAAACGAAACAAAGAGGTTATCAAACAGAAAGATCAAAACAAAGTCAAAATATGAAAATGAAATCTCAAAAAGAGGTCGGGAACTACCTAACTCGGAACGGAGAAGGCTTGGATCTCCCAACATTTTCTTCGTATCCAAGAGAGGTGCCCGACCCCATAGACTGCTCAACACACCAACGAAAGCCTGTTCCACCTCATCTAGACTCTCGAAAGTGTACTTAACCGACACCACACTCTCTTGCCAACAAAGAGGAAACGAAGGCTCCCCACTCTCATCTAAGAAAAAAGGTCGGACATCTCCAACAGCCCGGACTTTGAAGTAATAGTTTTTGAAATCGAGAAACGACTCATCATACAAAGTGCAAAATTTCCTACCCTGGTTAGCCCTAAACGAAACCCAGGACACCTTCCCAGCACCCGACCCCGGCTTCGTCAGTACAAACAGATAAGAAAAAAGAGAAACAGAAGGGGAGACGCCTAAAATCTGACACAAAAGTTGGAAAAGCTTTAAAAACGCCCAAGAGTTCGGATGGAGTTGTGTAGGGGCAAGGTTACAAGACCAAAGGACCTCGGATTCCAGGTCGGTGAAAGGAAGACGGACACCCAGCTTGGAGAAGAAACAATCATAAGCATAGAAGAAAAGTTTCTCGGAACTCTCTAACGGCGGAAAACATACCCTCTCCTCGGACTCCGGGGCTGCTAACTCGTAATCCCGCTCAGACTCCCTGTTCTCACAAATACTACACTCCCTACGGAACCTAATCAGATACTCAGAATCTACAACAGACGGGACCCTTAAAGGAGCAGGATCTACCCAACCTAGACCACTCGGAATCTTGGTCGACATTGCTTGAAACACCTTTCGAGACATAAAAAAATCTTGCCTACAAAGAAAGAATACAACAGCAAGACAAAAATCACACAAAGGCAGAAAAACCAAATTCAACAAAAACAAAAGAAAGCAAAGTTCTTTTACAAACAAGAAGGCAGCAACTCGAATAACAAAATGGATCGGAGAAAAGAGTCCCCCACACACACATACAAAGCAATAGCGGCGCCTCTTTTCGGGGCAACCCGGGCATAGAAGATATCAGAAAAAAGAAGCGTACGAAGAATAAAAGCGAAAAAAGCAAACCTGGAAAAGAAGAAAGCGACGAGCTCCGACGAAAGGAAAAACGGCGGCGCAGAAAAGAACTCTGAAAAAACGCACAAAATGGAAGACGAAGAACAGAGAGAAAGAAGAGAAGATGCTCGAAAAGAAGTGATGAATAAACAAAGAAAAATGAAGAAAGGGGCAAATAAATAAAGCCTCCACAGAGCGCCGCACGGAAATCGAGGAAGAAACGGTAACAAGCAATAAATGCTGAAACGACCGTTTTCAAATTTTGAAAAAACTACTATGCCCGAGCTCGACCTTCCGAAAAAAAGACGAACTCGGGCAGGGGCACTGTTCATACCCTGACCGAGCTCTCCAAACTCGGTAAAGCTGATAGAAGGCCCGACCTCGACCCAAGGCCCACGTTCGAGGTCGGACCTCGGACAAACAGGCCAAAGAAAGGCCCATCAGAAGGAACTAAGCCCAAAACCTAAAGGCCGAAAGGGCCTGGGAAAGGCGGTTCCGCAAAGATAGAGATGAATCTCCCAAAAGATAAGATAAGATAAGAATATCTTATCCAGGGATGATCGCAGCCAACTACTATAAATACACTGGAGCACCCAGGTATAACTCATACTCTAATTCTACTTGATATCTGCTTGGACCCATGCTAACTTAAGCATCGGAGTGTCATTGCAGGTACAACCCCCCGCCGTTCAGCACAACCAGCTCGGGTCACAGACCCCCCACCTCGGGCCTTGCCAGAAGACCGAGCTACACGTTTCAGGTAACCCTCGGAACATCTATGAAGATCAGTATTAATTAGATGAGCGGGGCTTTTAGCTTTTTGCCTCTGAACAGTTTTGGCATCTCATTTTATCCTTTGAAATTCAGAATGATTGGCTTCTTTAGGAACTCAGAATCCAGATAGTGTCATTGATTCTCCTAGTTAAGTATGATGATTCTTGAACACAGCTACTTTATGAGTCTTGGCTGTGGCCCAAAGCACTCTGTCTTCCAGTATTACCACCGGATACATACATGCCACAGACACATAATTGGGTGAACCTTTTCAGATTGTGACTCAGCTTTGCTAGAGTCCCTGATGAGCGGATAATTTATACGCTTTTTGGCATTGTTTTTATATAGTTTTTAGTAAGTTTGAGCTACTTTTAGGGATGTTTTCCTTAGTTTTTATGTTAAATTCACATTTCTGGACTTTACTATGAGTTTGTGTGTTTTTCTGTGATTTCAGGTAAATTCTGACTGAAATTGAGGGATTTGAGCAAAACTCTGAAAAAGGCTGACAAAAGGACTGCTGATGCTGTTGGATTCTGACCTCCCTGCACTCGAAATGGATTTTCTGGAGCTACAGAACTCCAAATGGCGCGCTCTCAACGGCGTTGGAAAGTAGACATCCAGGGCTTTCCAGCAATATATAATAGTCCATACTTTATTCGAAGAATGACGACGCAACTTGGCGTTGAACGCCAAGTACACGCTCCTTTCTGGAGTTAAACGCCAGAAAAACGTCATGATCCGGAGTTAAACGCCCAAAACACGTCATAACCTGAAGTTTGACGCCAAGAAATGCCTCTACACGTGGATAAATCAAGCTCAGCCCAAGCACACACCAAGTGGGCCCCGGAAGTGGATTTATGCATCAATTACTTACTCATGTAAACCCTAGGAGCTAGTTTATTATAAATAGGCTGATTCACTAATGTATTAGTGATCTTTTGACCATCTTTTGATCTCAGTTTTGTTTTATTCTTCATCTGAGGAGATCATTGATCACGGTTTAGGGGGCTGGCCATTCGGCCATGCCTGAACCTCTTGCTTATGTATTTTCAACGGTGGAGTTTCTGCACACCATAGATTAAGGGTGTGGAGCTCTGCTGTACCTCAAAGATTAATGAAGTTCTATTTTCTTTTATTCAATTCTCTATCTTATTCTTATTCCAAGATATTCATTCGTACCCAAGAACATGATGAATGTGATGAGCTAATAACTCTCATCATCATTCTCACTCATGAGCGCGCGTGATTGACAACCACTTCCGTTCTACATGCAACAAAGCTTGAATGTGTATCTCTTAGATTCCCCAACAGAATCTTCGTGGTATAAGCTAGATAGATGGCGGCATTCATCTGGATCCGGAAAGTCCAACCTTGTCTGTGGTGTTCCGAGTAGGATCCTGGGAATCCGGAAAGTCTCACCTTGTCTGTGGTGTTCCGAGTAGGATTCCGTTCATGAATGACTGTGACGTGCTTCAAACTTTAACCTGCTGGGCGTTAGTGACAAACGCAAAAGAGGGATTCTATTCCAGTAGGAGCGGGAACCAACCGGTGATTGGCCGTACTGTGACAGAGTGCGTGCATTAGCTTTCACTGCGAGGATGGGATGTAGCTATCAACCATGGGTGATGCCTCCAGACTGGTTAGCTGTGCGAGTGACAGCCGTACAGGTTATTTCCCCGAGAGGAATGAAAGTAGCCACAGCTGATAGTGAACCCCTATACAAAGCTTGCCATGGAAAGGAGTAAGAGGATTGGGTAGAAGGAATAGGAGAGCAGGCGTCCTAGAGCTCTACAGCGTCTCCATTCCGCTTAACTGAAATTCCTACCAATGGATCTACATAAGTATCTCTATCCCTTTTATTATTCCTTTTTATTAGAACAATCCAATTATCACTATTACAAATGTTCAATCCGCCTAACTAAGATTTGCAAGGTGACCATAGCTTGCTTCATACCAACAATCTCTGTGGATTCGACCCTTACTCACGTAAGGTTATTACTTGGACGACCCAGTACACTTGCTGGTTAGTTGAACGGAGTTGTGAAGAAAATAAACAGTGCCATAAGAGTATACATCCTTTATAAACAAATAACAAGTGATCACAATTTCGTCCACCAAGTTTTTGGCGCCGTTGCCGGGGAACAATCAATTTCGAACAACAATTCAAACAATTGTTTCCAACCCACAATGGTGCCAAATTTTTAATCCGGCAACAACACCAAGTTTTTGGCGCCGTTGCCGGGGATTGTTCGAGTATGGACAACTGACGGTTCATCTTGTTGCTCAGATTAGGTAATTTTCTTTTCAAAATCTTTTTTTCAAAAATTTTTATTTATTTTTCGTTTTTCAAAACTTTATTTTCGAAAATAATTAATAAAAATACAAAAAATTAGAAATCATAAAAATCAAAATATTTGTGTTTCTTGTTGAGTCTTGTGTTAATTTTTAAGTTTGGTGTCAATTGCATGCTTTTAAAATTTTTTCTTGCATTTTTTTTCGAAAATCTCATGCATTCATAGTGTTCTTCATGATCTTCAAGTGTTCTTGATAAGTCCTCTTGTTTGATCTTGATGATTTCTTGTTTTGTGTTGTTTGTTGTTTTTCATGTGCATTTTTGCATTCATATTTTCCATGCATTAAGAATTCTAAGTTTGGTGTCTTGCATGTTTTCTTTGCATCAAAAATTTTTCAAAATATGTTCTTGATGTTCATCATGATCTTCAAAGTGTTCTTGGTGTTCATCTTGACATTCATAGCATTCTTGCATGCATCTTGTGTCTTGATCCAAAATTTTCATGTTTTGGGTCATTTTTGTGTTTTTCCTTAAAAATTTAAAAATCAAAAATATCTTTTCCTATTTCCCTCCAAAATTTTCGAAATTTTGGGTTGACTTGGTCAAAATTTTCAAAATTAGTTGTTTCTTACAAGTCAAGTCAAAATTTCAATTTTAAAAATCTTATCTTTTCAAAATCTTTTTCAAAAATCATATCTTTTTCAATTTTCTTTATAATTTTCGAAAATTTCAAAAATATTTTTCAAGTTATTTTCAAAATCTTTTTCTTATCTTTTATCTAATTTTCGAAAATTAGCTAACAATTAATGTGATTGGTTCAAAAATTGAAGTTTGTTACTTTCTTGTTAAGAAAGGTTCAATCTTTAAGTTCTAGAATCTTATCTTGTAGTTTCTTGTTAGCTAAGTCATCTTAAAAATCAAATCTTTTTCAAAATATCTTTTCTTAAAATCTTTTGTCTTTTAATTTATCTTTTTCAAAAAATTTTATTTTTTTCAAAGTTGATTTCAAAATATCTTATCTAACTTACTATCTTCTTATCTTTTTCAAATTTGATTTCAAATCTTTTTCAATCAACTAACTAACTTTTTGTTTGTTTTTTATCTTTTTCAAAACCACCTAACTACTTCTCTCTCTTCTATTTTCGAAAATATCTCTCTCTTTTTCAAAAAGTCTTTTTAATTAATTAATTTTTTCATGTTTAATTTTAATTACATTTTATCTCTAATTTTCGAAAATCACTCCTTTTCAAAATTATTTTCGAAATTTCTCTTCTCTCTTCCTCTTCTATTTAGTTATTTAATTACTAACACTTCTCTTCACCCCTCTTCATCAAAAATCCGAATCCATTCCTCTTCTTCTACCCTTTCTTTTTCTACTAACATAAAATCTCTATACTGTGACATAGAGGATTCCTTCTTTCTTTTGTGTTCCCTTTTCTTTCATATGAGCAGGAACAGGGACAAAGGCACTCTTGTTGAAGTTGATCCAGAACCTGAAAGGACTCTGAAGAGAAAATAAAAGAAGCTAAATTACAACAATCCAGAAGCAACCTTCAGAAATTTTGAACAAGAAAGAGATGGCAGAAGAAAAAATAATAATAATGCAAGGAGAATGCTTGGTGACTTCACTAAGTCAACATCTAAGTTTGATGGAAGAAGCATCTCCATTCCTGCCATTGGAGCCAATGATTTTGAGCTTAAGCCTCAACTAGTTGCTTTAATGCAACAAAACTGCAAGTTTTATGGACTTCCATCTGAAGATCCTTACCAGTTTTTAACTGAGTTCTTGCAGATCTGTGACACTGTAAAGACAAATGGAGTTAATCCTGAAGTCTACAGACTCTTGCTTTTCCCTTTGCTGTAAGAGACAGAGCTAGAGTATGGTTTGGATTCACAACCCAAAGACAGCCTGGACTCAGGGATAAGCTTGTCATGGCATTCTTAGATAAGTTCTTTCCTCCTCAAAGCTGAGCAAGCTGAGAGTGGATGTTCAAACCTTCAAACAAAAGATGGTGAATCCCTCTATGAAGCTTGGGAAAGATACAAGCAGCTGACCAAGAGATGTCCATCTGACATGTTTTCAGAATGGACCATATTAGATATATTCTATTATGGTCTCTCTGAGTTTTCGAAAATGTCACTGGACCCATTCTGCAGGTGGATCTATTCACCTGAAGAAAACGCCTGAAGAGGCTCAAGAACTCATTGACATGGGTTGCAAACAACCAGTTTATGTACACCTCTGAGAGGAAGTCCGTGAACAATGGGTACCTCAGAAGAAAGGAGTTCTTGAAATTGATGCTCTGAATGCCATATTGGCTCAGAACAAAGTTGACTCACAGGTCAACATGATCTCTCAAAATCTGAATGGATTGCAACATGCATCCAACAGTACTAGATAGGCAGCTTCTGAAGAAGCTTATGATCCTGAGAACCCTGCCATGGCAGAGGTTAATTACTTAGGTGAACCTTTGGAAACACCTATAACTCATCATGGAGAAATCATCCAAATTTCTCCTGGAAGGATCAACAAAACCCCATCAAGGTTTTAACAATGGTGGACGTGCAAGGCTGAACAATAGTAAGCCATATCCATCATCTTCTCAGCAACAGACAGAGAACTCTGAACAAAATAATTCTAATTTAGCCAATATAGTCTCTGATCTGTCAAAGGCCACTTTCAGTTTCATGAATGAAACCAGATCTTCCATCAGGAATCTGGCACAAGTGGGCCAGCTGAGTAAGAAAGTTATTGAAACCCCTCCCAGTACTCTCCCAAGCAATACAGAAGAAATCCAAAAGGAGAGTGCAAGGCCATTGATGTGATCAAAATGGCCGAATGCACAAAGGAGGAGGAGGACGAAAATCCTAAGGAGAAGACCTCCTGGACGTCCTTCAAGCATGACGGAGTTTCCTATTAAGGATCCAGAGGAATCTGAGGCTCATCTAGAGACCATAGAGATCCCATTAAATCTCCTTCTGCCATTCATGAGCTCTGAAGAATATTCATCCTCTGAAGATGAAGATGTGATTGGAGAGCAAGCTGCTCTATATTTAGGAGCTATCATGAAGCTGATGCCAAACTGTTTGGTAATGAGACTTGGGAAAGTAAACCTCCCTTACTCATTAGTGAACTAGACACTTGGATTCAGAAAACTCTACCTCAAAAGAAACAATCCTGGCAAGTTCCTAATACCTGTACCATTGGCACCATGAGCTTTGAAAAGCTCTATGTGATCGGGGTCAGGAATAAATCTTATGCCACTCTCTGTAATGGAGAGCTGGGGATCATTGAGGTACAACCTGCTTTGTTCTCATTACAACTGGCAGATAAGTCAGTGAGGCAAGCATATGGATTAGTAGAGGACGTGCTAGTAAAGGTTGAAGGCCTTTACATCCCTACTGATTTCATAATCCTAGATACTAGGAAGGAAGATGATGAATGCATCATCCTAGGAAGACCTTTCCTAGCCACAGCAGGAACTGTGATAGATGTCAACAGAGGTGAGTTAGTCCTTCAGTTGAATGGGGACTACCTTGTGTTTCAAGCACATGGCCATCCCTCTATGACAAAAGAGAGTAAGCATGAAGAGCTTCTCTCAGTTCAGAGTCAAGAAGAGCCTCCACAGTCAAACTCTAAGTTTGGTGTTGTGAGGCCACAACCAACTCTAAGTTTGGTGTTCAAACCCCATATCCAAACTCTAAGTTTGGTGTTGGGAATACCACACTTAAATTGACCTGATCACCTTGTGGTTCCATGAGAACCACTGTCAAGCTATTGACATTAAAGAAGCGCTTGTTGGGAGGCAACCCAATTTTATTTATCTAATTTTATTTTATTTTGTTTCTTTGTTATTTTTGTGTTTATTAGGTACATGATCATGAGGAGTCACGAAAAAATCAAAAAAATTAAAACAGAGTCAAAAACAGGAGAAAAAATTTTTTCACCCTGGAGGCGCACAGGCTGGCGTTCAACGCCCAGAAGAATCTTTCTGGCGTTCAACGCCAGAACAGCATCTTTCTGGCGTTGAACCCCCAAAACAAGCAACAACCTGGCGTTTAACGCCAGGATGCGCACACAGAGGACAATCTGGCGCTGAACGCCAGAAACAAGCATGAAACTGGCGTTCAACGCCAGAAACGTGCATAAACATGGGCGTTTAACGCCCAGAACTAGCATCAATGGGCGTTTGAACGCCAGAATGATGCATCAAGGCATGTTACATGCCTATATGGTGAAAGAATGGTATTTGTTTTCACCTCAGATCTGTGGACCCCACAGGATCCCCACCTACCACATTCCTTTCAATCCTAATCACACTCTTCTAATCCAAATCTCATTCTCAATGTCACACTTCCCAAAAACCTTCACCTATCACCTCAATTCCTCTTCCCAATTACCCCATTCACCATTCACATCAACCCCTCTTCCCCATACACCCCACCTACCCCCACTACTTTCAAATTCAATTTCCCACCCTTTCCCACCCAACATGCCGAACCTATACCCTCCCCCCTCCCTAAAATACCCTTCTTTTCTTTTACATTTTCACACAACACAAACCCATCCCCACATAACCGAACCCTCTCTTCTCCCTCTCTCCATATTTTCTTCTTCTTCTTCTACTCTTCTTTTCTTTTTGCTTGGGGACAAGCAAATTTTAAGTTGGTGTGGTAAAAGCCTAAGCTTTTATTTTTCATTCCCTCAATGGCACCAAGGCCGGAGTTTCCTCAGAAAAGGAAAAGGGAAGGCAAAAGCTCCATTTCCGAGTCATGGGAGAGGAAGAGATTCATCTCCAAGAGCCTCAAGACCACTTCTATGATGTTGTGGCAAAGAAGAAAGTGATCCCTGAGGTCCCTTTCAAGCTCAAAAGATGAGTATCCGGAAATCCGACATGAAATTCAAAAAAGAGGTTGGGAAGTCTAGCCAACCCCATGCAACAAGTCGGAATTCTCATGGTTCAAGAGTTCTATGCCAATGCATGGATCACTAGAAACCATGACCAAAGTATGAACCCAAGCCCAAAGAATTATCTCACAATGGTTAGGGGAAATACTTGGATTTTAGTCGGAGAATGTGAGGTTGGCGTTTCATTTGCCTATGATGCAAGGTGATGAACACCCCTACACAAGAAGGTCAACTTTGATCAAAGGTTGGACCAAGTCCTTAGGGACATTTGTGTGGAAGGCGCCCATGGAGAGTTGACTCCAAAGGCAAGCCAGTCCAACTAAGAAGACTGGACCTCAAGCCTGTAGCTAGAGGATGGTTGGAGTTCACTCAAAGATCATCCCCACAAGCAACCGATCTGAAGTTACTATGGATCGGGCCATCATGGTTCATGAGCATCATGATTGGTGAAGAAGTAGAGGTTCATGAAGTCATAGCCAATGAACTCTACAAAATAGCTGACAAGCCTTCATACATGGCACGGCTAGCATTCCCTCACCTCATATGCCATCTATGTTATTCAGCCGGAGTTATCATAGATGGAGATGCCCCATAGAAGAAGACAAGCCCATCACCAAGAAAAGGATGGAGCAAACAAGGGGAAGTTCCTCACGGCCCTCAAGGAGAACAAGAGGAGGTTCACCATCAACAAATGCCTCAAATGCACTTTCCTCCCAACAACTATTGGGAGCAACTTAGCACCTCCTTGGAAGATTTGAGCCATATGTAGAACAACTAAGGGTGGAACACCATGAACACGCCCTCACTCTTCAAGAAATAAGAGAAGATCAAAGAGCAATGAGGGAGGAGCAACAAAGGCAAGGAAGGGACATAGAAGAGTTGAAGAACATCATTGGTCCTTCAAGAAGAAGACGCCACTAGAGGTGGATTCATTCCTTGTTCTTAATTTCTTTCTGTTTTCTGTTTTTAAGTATTATGTTATCTATGTTTTGTGTCTTTCTTTCATGATCATTAGTATGTAACCATGCCTTAAAGCTATGAATAAAATCCATTAATCCTTCACCTCTCTTAAAAGAAAAAATGTTTTAATTCAAAAGAACAAAAAGTACATAAATTTCGAAAATAGCTCTTGAATTTATGTTAATTATTCTGATGTGGTGACAAAATTTTTGTTTTCTGAATGAATGATTGAACAGTGCATATGTCTTTTGATCTTGTGTTTATGAGTGTTTAAAAATTGTTGGTTCTTGAAAGAATGAGGAACAAAGAGAAATGTTATTGATGATCTGAAAAACATCATGAAATGATTCTTGAAGCAAGAAAAAGCAGTGAAAAGAAAGCTTGTGAAAAAAAAAAAAAAAAAAAAGTGCGAAAAAATTGAAAAAGAAAAAGAAAAAGCAAGCAGAAAAAGCCAATAGCCTTAAACCAAAAGGCAAGGGTAGCAAGGATCCAAGGCTTTGAGCATCATGGATAGGAGGGCCCAAGGAAATTAAATCCGGGCCTAAGCGGCTAAATCAAGCTGTCCCTAACCATGTGTTGTGTCATGAAGGCCCAAAGTGAAAAGCTTGAGACTGAGTGGTTAAAGTCGTGATCCAAAGCAAAGAGTGTGCTTAAGAGCTCTGACACCACTAATTGGGGACTTTAGCAAAGCTAAGTCACAATCTGAAAAGGTTCACCCAGTATGTGTCTGTGGCATTTGTGTATCCGGTGGTAATACTGGAAGACAAAATGCTTAGGGCCACAGCCAAGACTCATAAGTAGCTGTGTTCAAGAATCAACATGCTTAACTAGGAAAGTCAATAACACTATCCGAAATTCTAAGTTCCTAGAGAAGCCA